>NC_079316.1:13697801-13865301 GCF_029931775.1 Euleptes europaea
CTTCAGATGCCAGGTCTACCAATTGGCTTCTATAGGCCTCCGGAGGCCAGGTCTACTGCCAAGAAAGCCAATGGGTAGACCTGGCCTCCCAATGGGACTCAGCCGGAGGCCAGGTCTACCAATAGGCTTTTATGGCGGTAGGCCAGGCCTCCAGACGAGGACTCCAGACGGGGAGGGGAAAATAGCAGGGACTTACAATTTAATTTTTATCAATAAGATCACTATTAAGTATGATATCAAGTTTTATTCAGTGTACCTATAGTTTAATTAAGACTTAAAACATTAATTAAAGTTTATTAAGTTAATAAACAGTGTACCTACCTATATAGTTTAAGTTGAAGAAATTTGGCTCTCAAAAGAAATCTCAATCGTTGTACTGTTGATATTTGGCTCTTTTGACTAATGAGTTTGCCGACCCCTGCCCTATAACATTCATGATGTTGTAAGCCTCTACAATGACCCTGTTAGAACATATTTTTTAAATGTCTGAACTTAGCTTAATCAGTACCTGAAACTACGCCCATCCACGTTCAGTTCCATGTTTTTCTCCACCAGGCCAGAGCCAGGGCCGAGAAAACCCTGGCCCTAGTTGAAGACAGCCGGACACTCTTAGGGCTATTATTATTATTTAGACTAAATAATGATTGGTGTATACATATGTATGTATATTTACACTGAGGTAAATCCATAAATCAGTTGCTAGAAGTGAATACACATAAATGAAAATGTGGAAAGACGTGGTCAGGTACCAGCAACCAGGAGTAAATACTGATCTAGTACTTTTGTTGAAGTACACTGAAAAACTAACAGATTCCCTTGAAGAAGCCTGTTGGCAAAACACATAAGGGATTTTTAGCTGAGTAATAAGCCAGTGCGGTGTAGTGGTTAAGGTGTCGGACTAGGACCTGGGAAACATAGGTTCAAATCCCCCACTTGCGCCATGGAAGCTTGCTGGGTGACCTTGGGCCAGTCATACACTCTCAGCCTTGACCCTGGCTAGCATTTGGACAGGAGACCTCCAAGGAATACCAGGGACATGATGCAGAGGCAAACAATGGCAAACCACCTCCAAATGCCTCTTGCCTAGGAAACTCTGTGGGTCGCCATAAATCAGCTGTGACTTGACGGCACAAAGTTAAATTAAAATAAAGTTTTGCGTTTATTTTCACAATCAGCCTTGTGTGTGTGTGTGTGTTAAGTGCCGTCAAGTCGCTTCCGACTCATGGCGACCCTATGAATGAAAGTCCTCCAAAATGTCCTATCTTTGACAGCCTTGCTCAGAACTTGCAAATTGAAGGCTGTGGCTTCCTTTATTGAGTCAATCCATCTCTTGTTGGGTCTTCCTCTTTTCCTGCTGCCCTCACCTTTTCCTAGCATGACTGTCTTTTTCCAATCAACCTTGGCCCTTTTTAAATCTCTCAGTACCAGCAGCCACCACAAATGTTTAGGCAAATCAAGATGCTTTCCCTCCACTAGCCAGCATACTGCTTTTTTACTTCCTCAGCCCGAGGGTATATTTAGGGTTGAGGAAGTAGAGCACCCACCACCATATCCTTGCTCGGATGCATGAGCACAGAGCAATATTTTTTTTTATCATCAAGCCTAAATTTCTGTTACGAGAGCGTACCTGGAAACAAGGTTCATCTCATAGAATCACCGAATGATAGCGTTGGAAGGGACCACCAGGGTCATCTAGTCCAATCCCCTGCACAATGCAGAAATTCCCCAACTGCCTCCCCCCACCCCCAGTGACCTCCTGCTCCTGTGCAAGTTTCCATAGATATGAGTGAAAGGAAGGTAGTTATGTAAGGGCACACCAGGGAATGTGATGCAGCGACAAAAAAGCTAACATGATCTTGGGGCTCATCAACAGAGGCATCACATCCAAATTGCAAGATGTAATAGCTCTGCTGTACACTGCACTGGTCAGGCCACACCTGGAGTCCTGTGTGCAATTCT
Source organism: Euleptes europaea (assembly GCF_029931775.1). Classification (NCBI taxonomy): domain Eukaryota; kingdom Metazoa; phylum Chordata; class Lepidosauria; order Squamata; family Sphaerodactylidae; genus Euleptes; species Euleptes europaea. The sequence continues at coordinate 13,699,761 of NC_079316.1, forward strand.
GGAGGCCTCATTTCAAAAATGATGTGGACAGAATGGAGAGGGTGCAGAGGAGAGCGACGAGGATGATCAGGGGCCTGGAGACCAAGCCCTACGAGGAAGGGTTAGGGTGTTGGGAATGTTTAGTCTGGAGAAGAGGAGGTTGAGGGGGGACACGATTGCTCTCTTTAAGTATCTGAAGGGTTGTCACTTAGAGGAGGGCAGGGAGAGCTGTTCCTGTTGGCAGCAGAGGATAGGATTCGCAATAATGGGTTTAAATTATGGGAAGAAAAGTACCAGCTGGATATTAGGGGGGAAAGTGTTTACAGTAAGAGTTGCTCGACAGTGGAATCAGCTACCTAGGGAGGTGGTGAGCTCCCCCTCACTGGCAGTCTTTATGGACAAGCACTTGTCAGGGATGCTCTAGGCTGATTCTGCATTAAGCAGGGGGTTGGACTAGATGGCCTGTATGGCCCCTTCCAACTCTGTGATTCTAAGAAGCATGAACTCATCCCACAAAAGCTCCACAGAGATGGGTGGGAGAATGGAAGAGATGAAGCACTGCAACTATATCCCTCTGTATTAGGGTTGCTAGGTTCCTCTTCGCCACTGGCGGGAGGTTTTTGGGGCGAAGCCTGAAGAGGGCTGGGTTTGGGGAGGGGAAGGACTTCAATGCCATAGAGCCCAAGATCCAAAGCGGCCATGTTCTCCAGGTGAACTGATCTCTATCAGCTGGAGATCAGCTGTAATAGCGGGAGATCTCTAGCGAGTATCTGGAGGCTGGCAACCCTACTCGGTATTTCTAACACCTTCAGATAAATAATTGTGCAGGGAATGTTCCGAATGGAGCGAGACTTGGGTAAGCTAAAACTGGGCAAGCCTAAGACAATGCTGCCTGCATAATACTACACGAGATTTTCATGCATTTGAACATGCATTTGAAACGAGCAAAGACAATCTCGTCCTGCTCTTAAAAAGGCTATTTACCAGATTCTCTTACCCCTTTTACTGATCACTCGCAATTATACAAACTGCACTCACACGGAGGCCAACAGCCAGCAAAAACATATTGCCATTTTAACGCCTTTAGATGATCAAAGCGTGAGCTTAATATAATCAGCTCAAATCCATTTACCAGGGAGCCCACCACTGTGCCAAGGGACTGTTTTCTTTTCCAGCCCTATCTATTCAGGAACAGGTGCTATAATAGTAAATTAATTAGTCGGTGGAGAAGCACCTTGTACTCCGTCTCCGCAGGCCTTGCGTGGGTCAGGGCCTCGAGGAAAATGCCATCTGGGCAGAGTTTCCCCCAGAGAAACAATCAAAGCTTGCAGATTGCAAACTACAGAGGGAGGGTTCAGATGACAATTAACCTTATTAGTCTTAAAAAAAAAAAAACAGTTTACGGTGTGTCAACATGTTGGCTCCAATAAATGATCCGCTGTGCAAAAAAAAAAAAAATCCTCAGTGCAACTCATTCAAAGGAATGCTGTCGTTTCCTTTCCTTCCTTCGTGCAAAATCTAGAAAAGCCTTTAAAGAGAGAAAGAGAAACATCCACTAATGTTTATGCACCAACAACAACACTCACAGGTAATCAGGCTTTAATTGTAATTTATGTGCAGGGAATGATCCAACACGCAGCGGTTTCAAAGCACCCATTCTAAAAACTAACGGCAAGGTGGAACGGTTTGCTTCCAGAGGCGCGGCTCCTAATCTGTCCCCATCCCTTCTTCCCCAGCTTTCGTAGGCTCCTCTTCAAAAAGCCCACCGCTACAGTATGTATCAGGCGTCCACAGACTTGAGAGAGGGGAAATTAATTTGATTCTGATCATGTTCTCTGCCATGGTTGATGGTTATATACCCAACTCACAGGGGAATCCAAGCAGAAACCAATCAAGGAATTTCGCAAACAATTGAATCGTCTTCATCAAAGCTCCAATGCCGCAAACAGTTACTTGTGCATAAATTCCACTGAAATGAATAGTACATTTTCTATGCGTAACAATGTACAGAATTAGCCCAGACATTCAGTGAGTTGCTGTTGTCTTGCTTGCTTCCCGGGTTCTACCTTTGGTGAAGTTTACAAAATTTTTGTTATAGGACAAACTAGGATTTTGTGGCACTGTTGCCGTAGACAGGCAGCCTGAGAGCCACCGTGGTGGTGGCAGCCAGCTGCCCACATAATAACCGTGGCACCGGCGGGGTCCCTATGGACATTCCATGGGGAGGATGTGCTCCTCCACAAGGTACAGACCAAACAATGAGCATGCCGGAGCCCACAGCAACCCTGGCTACACCCACCAATCAGGCAGTAGCATGGGGAGGGGCTGTGGCTCAGTGGTAGATCATCTGCTTGGCGTGTAGAAGGTCCCAGGTGCAATCCCTGGCATCTCCAGTTAAAGGGACTAGAAGAAGAAGAAGAGCTGGTTTTTATATGCCGACTTTCTCTACCACTTAAGGGAGACTCAAACCGGCTTGCAACCACCTTCCCTCCCCCTCCCCACAACAGGCACCCTGTAAGGTAGGTGGGGCTGAGAGAGCTCTAAGAGAGCTGTGACTTGCCCAAGGTCACCCAGCTGGCTTCATGGGAAACAAATCCAGCTCACCAGATTAGCCTCTGACGCTCATGTGGAGGAGTGGAGAATCAAACGCGGTTCTCTAGATCAGACTCCACCGCTCCAAACCACCACTCTTAACCACTACACCACACTGGCTCTCTACTAGGCAAGTAGGTGTTGGGAAAGACCTCTGCCTGAGACCCTGGAGAATCACTGCCGGTCTGAGTAGACAATACTGACTTTGATGGACCAAGGATCTGATTCAGTATAAGGCAGCTTCATGTGTTCATGTGTTCCTCTGAGTAGCACACACCAGCACAGCTAGTTACGGCCTGTCGGTTATTTTTATTTAATATTCTTATTTATTTATTTTTATTTATTTATTTTTATTTATATCTCACCCTCTATCCCCAGCCAAGGCTGGGCTCAGGGTGGCTAACATTATCAAACAATGTAAAATGTGATAAAACCATATACAATAAACTTAATTTTTTAAAAAACCAGTTCCCAATTTCTAATCAATTGTGAATAATTATAATTCATTTGTATCCCGCCTTTCTCCCCAATGGGGACCCATCATTCTTCTCCATTTTATCCTCACTACAACCCTGTGAGGTAGGTGAGGCTGAGAGTGTGTGACTGGCCCAAGGTCACCCAGCAAGCTTCCGTGACACAAGTGGGGATTTGAACCCAGGTCTCCCAGATACTAGTCTGACAATCTTAACCACCACACCAAAAACCTCATACCCCGAAAATACTATTAGTCTCTAAGGTGCTACTGGACTCGAATCCAGCTCTTCAGCTTTACCTGTGGGCTCTGAGGACTGAAAGGCTGTTGCTATCAGAAGGTCATCCCCCCAGACAGAATAATGTGTCTCATACTTGCAGAAACTTCCCTTCAGCCGGGGTCGCATCCACAACACTAGCAAAGATGCTGTTCAGTATCGGGGCACCGGCTTGAAAGGGACCACCTAAGTGATTGTCTTCTGGGCCACTTCCACTAGGGTTACCATCCTCCAGGTGGTGGCCATTTTCTCCAGGTGCACTGATCTCTATTGGCTGGAGATCAGTTGTAGTAGCAAGAGATTGTCGCGCACAGCTTGTCTGGACTTCAGGAGTTTACCTGGTAGCAACTTCACACCACGCAGTTCTGCTATGTACAGTTTATTTACAATATCTACACAGAGTTCTTTGGCTGTTAACATTCACAGCTCTGAGCATGCTCCGCCAGCATATATATTTCAGGCAAGAGGTAACTTACATTCAATACACAGACTTATATACACATTTATGACCAATCACAGTTCACCTGAGATGAGTCATTCTGGAAATCCCCATTCCTGGCTGTACAAACTGGATCAGACCAGCATCATCACATGACTTAGCTGTCACTCTAATCAGTATGATCTGTTTAGCAAACTGCTAGTACCTGGAAGTTGGCAGCCCTACCCATAGAACGTTTCTGCTCCTGGTGAAAGAGAATTCAGACTTCTTTGGCAAAATCAAAAGCTGCCAGGTTTGCATGCCACCACCAACCCCCAAAGGAGCGGCAGGCAGCAGCTTCTTTTTATGGAAATGAGATGGACAACATGCTCCACGTTTCTATGTGAGGTCTCACTCCCACACAGTTTCTATGTTCTTACAATACTGCACATGGAGTGGGATGGAGCCCTAGCAAGATGGCAACCATCCTGCAGAAGAAGAAGAAGAAGAAGAAGAAGAAGAAGAAGAAGAAGAAGAAGAAGAAGAAGAAGAAGAAGAAGAAGAAGAAGAAGAAGAAGAGTTTTTATATGCTGACTTTCTCTACCCTTTAAAGAGAATCAAACCAGCTTACAATCTCCTTCCCTTCCTCCTCACAGCAGATACCTTGTGAGGTAGGTGAGGCTGAGAGAGTTTGGAGAGAACTGTGACTAGGCCAAAGTCCAAGGTCACCCAGCTGGCCTCATGTGTAAGAGTGGGGAAACCAACCTAGTTCACCAGATTGGAGTCCGTTGCTGATATGGAGGAGCAGGGAATCAAACCTGGTTCTCCAAATCAGACTCCACCGCTCTTAACCACTACGCCATACTAGAATGGAACCCAATCTCTGTATGGTCAATTCACAAATATTACTTTTTTATTTAGGCAGCATCATTTAGACAATTAACCCCGTACACTCGACAGATTAAACTTGCCTCTGATTAATCAGGCAGCAGATTTTTTAAAACTGTCATCTATTTATAACGTATTTATAACGCGTCTATTGCAAAACGTATGGGATGTAGGCTCTGACTTAGAAGAGGCATTATTCCTTCTCTCACACATAGAAGGGAATGCCTCTTCTAAAATTATCTGCTATAAAATGCTCGTGCATAATATAAAAACCATGAAACAATGCCTTTTTTCAAAGAAATTATCTGATACAGATGCAAACCTATCTAGGTATAAATGACTAATGAATTGATTAAATCAATTTGCTGTGGGACCCCAAGAAGAGCTACTCCAGTCTAAACCCATTAAAATCAATTTGTTTAGAATGAATTAACCCCATAGGATTACACTGTTGATTAACTAGATTTGAGTCCAGAAGCACCTTAGAGGCCAACAAGATTTTCGGTGTATAAGTTCTCAAGAGTGAAAACTCCCTTTGTTAGTTGATTGATCAACTTTCTTTAATCAGGTAACAGCTCTATATGATGCTTACCTGGTAACACCACGACAAGGAATTCATTTTCTTTTTTAAAGTGTCCAATAAGGAGAGATTAACTCACACTGGGACAGATCTCCAGGAACCTGTGAGCAATCTGATCCTGACCTGTCAGAATAACCGACAGAGTCTTGACATGTTAAAGGAGTGAACTTATAATGGCTTCACCATCTCTGAAATTATTGCATAAAACAGTTCCCATTATGCAGAAAAGAGCAACCAAAATGATCAGGGGGCTAGAGCAACTGCCCTATGAGGAGGGGTTGAAACACTTAGGTTAGAAAGAAGGCGGTTAAGGGGATATACGACAGAGGTCTATAAAATTATGCATGGTATGGAGAGAGTGGACAGGGAGAAGCTTTTCTCCCTCTCTCATAATACCAGAAAGCTGGGTCATCTGCTGAAGTTGGAGGGTGAGAGATTCAAAACAGATAAAAGGAAGTATTTCTTCACACAACTCATAGTTAAATTGTGGAACTCCCTGCCCCAGGATGTGGAGATGGCTGCCAACTTGGAAGGCTTTAAGAGGGGAGTGGACATGTTCATGGAGGAGAGGGCTATCCATGGCTACTAGTGAAAATAGATACTAGTCATGATGAATCCCTATTCTCTCCAGGATCAGAGGAGCAGGCCAATTCTATTAGGTGCTGTGGAACACAGGCAGGATGCTGCTGCTGCAGGCGTCTTGTTTGGGGGCTTCCTAGAGGCACCTGGTTGGCCACTGTGTGAACCGACTGCTGGACTTGGTGGGCCTTGGTCTGATCCAGCCTGGCCTTTCTTATGTTCTTATGCCTCAGTGCAAAATTAAGCATAATCTCTGGCATATCAAGATGGGATGAAGTCACAACATAACGTACACTGCAGAGGGGATGCAAAGAAAAGAAACCCAAATCTACTATGCACTGGGGGTGTTTTGGGTCCCCGCCCATCAGTTGCAATGGCTGTGGGATTACTTCCTCTTCCCTTGCCCCCTCCCCGCAAGCTCACTTATACATACAATATCAAGATATATTCCCTGCAGAAGAAGATTTAGGGTGGAAGGAAACTTATAGTATTATGAATGTTTAGTGCCAAAAATGTAATGCCAGGCTTGGCACCTTGTGGAAACAATGAAAGGGGGAAAGCCCCATTAAAGCGGACGATTAAAACAAAACCCAAACACACATTTCTATGGTTTTAATGTTTTTCCCCCGCTTCCATTCAACAGAAAAGTAAAGCAGCACCCTGAAGACCACATTGGCCTAAAATACAAAGGGGGGGGGGAGAGGGACAGCTTCCAAACCACGGGAAATGTTTTCCCTTCTATTGTCTGCGTCTCAATCCTATGAAGAATCCATAGACCGTTCCACTGGTGACTCTGATGTCCTTATTAGGTTAATAATCTTTTTGGGGGGATGCTTTGTCTTCCCAAACACGGTTTCCACCGCCTTACATTTGAGTATAAAATATTTGCAAACTGTAACTGTTTGACATTGAAGCCCAATAAGCTATCTCTGCGCAGCAGCCTGTTTGATTATGCATTAAGGTAGTCCCTATTGGTTAAATGTGAGCTGAGTAAAGGATTCTCTTCCTAAGCGAGAGCCTCAGTAAGATATAACATATCTACAAAGTATAATAACATTCAGGAGGCCAAATTATGGCTAATGGATGCGGGTCTTGAGTGTGAACCTCCTACTGAATTTAAAAAAGAGCGGAAGGCACAAATGCAATGGACATTTATCTTATATGTATATGCATTTCTAATATCTTTAGAGTGCAGGTATTCAGCAGAGATTTTCATTAATTCCGAATAAGTGGTGGTGGAAAACTTATCAAGAGTAAGGTTCTAATCAAGTGGTCCCTAGAGACACAGATTTTGTTCCCAGCATTCTCTTTTCCCAGAAGTATCTCTTTCCCGGCTTCATATAACATTTTATTTTGTTTTTTTGAAAAGTATTTCGACGGTTTATATTAATTTTGGAAGTTTATGTGGCAAATGGCAGCGTCTGTTAACAGCCAACAAGAGATACAAAACACCCAAGGAATAGCAAAAGATTCTACTGGAGTAGGAGTATATATGCATTTGTGCTACCCCATCTCTACATTGCCCTGACCTGGATGACCCAGGCTTAGGGTTGCCAGGTCCCTCTTTACCACCGGCGGGAGGTTTTTGGGGCAGAGGAGGGCAGGGTTCGGGGAGGGGAAGGACTTCAAGGCGATAGAGTCCAATTGCCAAAGCGGCCATTTTCTCCAGCTGAATCGATCTCTATTGGCTGGGGATCAGTTGTAATAGCAGGAAATCTCCAGCTAGCACCTGGAGGTTGGCAACCCTACCCAGGCTAACCTGCTCTCATCAGATCTCAGAAGCTAAGCAGGGTCGACCCCGGCAAGTATTTGGATGGGAGACCTCCAAGGAATACCAGGGTCATGACGTGGAGGCAGGCAATGGCAAACCACCTCTGAACGTCTCTTGCCTTGTAAACCCTACCAGGGGTCCCCATAATCAGATGTGACTTGTCGGCAAAAACCCCACACAAAAACCTCCACATTAGGCGCAGTGGAAAAACTGCTAATTCTAAAGTGGGTGGGAAGAGAGGATGCACAGAACTGATTAGAATTTCAACTACGTTTTCAGCGAACTAAATGAAATGATATAAACGGTTTCAGATACACTGGCCTAAATGCAAATTTTTTTATTCCAAACACATTTAACAAAGTTTGAACAAAGCCTCTCAGAAGTTTCACGTAGCTCACAATCCACAAATAGGAAGGAAAAACTTGTCCAATCAAACTTACCTATTTGGCTTTCTTATTTGGTAGGTTCAACAAGACCAAAATAATGAATGCTCAGGTTATAATAGGCGCCACAAGTGGGGCTTCTGTTCACACAGCAGGGGCATTTCAAGCCACCCTCCCCTTTGACAGCAGTTTCCTATGCCACCCAATAAACCATTGCCAAAAGTAAAAGGACTCAGTGAAGAGCATGGAGCTGCAACTGGAACAAGAAGTTGTGCACATAGTGTTGAGATTCTTTGATTTTTCAATGGGTACAGTCATGCTAGGAAAAGCTGAGGGCAGCAGGAAAAGAGGAAGACCCAACAAGAGATGGATTGACTCAATAAAGGAAGCCACAGCCCTCAATCTGCAAGATCTGAGCAAAGCTGTTAAAGACAGGATATTTTGGAGGACATTGATTCATAGGGTCACCATGAGTCGGAAGAGACTTGACGGCACTTAACACACACACACACTTTGGGCTTTGGCCTGTACGAATGGTCAGTGAGTCGATGAAGAAGAGAAGGAGGAGGAGGAGGAGGAGGAAGAAGAAGAGTTGGTTTTTATATGCTGACTTTTTCTACCACTTAAGGAAGAATCAAACCCGTTTACAATCACCTTCCCTTCCCCTCCCTACAACAGACAGCCTGTGAGGTAGGTGGGGCTGAGAGAGCTCCAAGAGAGCTGTAACTTGCCCAAGGTCACCCAGCTTTGTGTGGAGGAGTGGGGGAAACAAATCCAGTTCACCAGATTAGCCTCTGCCGCTCATGTGTAGAAGTGGGGAATCAAACCCGGTTCTCCAGATCAGAGTCCACCGCTCCAAACCATCGCTCTTAACCACTATACCACGCTGGCTCTCCAGCAAAGCCTATTGAGATGTATGTTCTTTTTGTTGTTGTTCTTTTTTTTCACTTCATTCCCCCCCTTTTCTTTCTGGTCCTCCTTTTCTCCTCCTTTCTTCCTTTCCTTCCTTAGCACCATCCATCGCATCTAATTACAGTGGGTGGGTGAGGGGGGAGAGGCTAGCAGGGGTTGGCAATCATGACAAATTAGGTGAGAATATTTAAATATTCTCCATACATAAATGTCATTTAGCTGCTGGAATCACTTCCTCTATATGTTGTGGCGCTGATAAGAGCGAATGGATCAGCAGGGGTGGTTAACAGATGCATCCAGAAGAGAAGAGCCACACTAAAGGAACTCAGTGAAGCAGCCATAAGAGGCGAAACACAATAAGTGAACACAGCAACGCAGCTGAAAGAGGAAAAGATGAGCTTCAAGGGATGAAGTCAGTGAACCAACGGAAAAAGATGGGATGGTGCAATAAATCCTGGAACAGTTCTCAAGTATCATCCAGGTTTTCTTGGTTTTTTAAAAATTAACAACTTGAACACATGAACACATGAAGCTGCGCTACACTGAACTGGACCCTCGGTCCATCAAAGTCAGTATTATCTACTCACACCGGCAGCGGCTATCCAGGGTCTCAGGCTGAGGTCTTTCACCTCACCTACCTGCCCAGTCCCTTTAACTGGAGATGCCGGGGATTGAACCTGGGACCTTCTGCATGCCAAGCAGATGCTCTACCACTGAGCCACGGCCCCTCCCTTGTACTACTGATTCTGTTGTACTTTACATACACCTTTAGAATTTTAGGAGTAAGAAGGAAAAGATAATCTCTTCCAACTGTCAGCCTGAGACAGGTTATCATTGTGGCGAGAAATTTTTATATTAAACATTAGTTTGGCTTAAGAAGGACCCCTTTTCATGCCTTAATATATTATAACCTGTAGTTTAAAAGCCACATCAAGCTGGCTGACCTCAGCTTTTCCACTAGGCTCTGACCTTAGAGGGTAACGGAAATTGCATTTAGGAGCTGATTAACTAAAAGCACATTAGGCGCCTGAAATTATGTTCAAGGATAAGAAGGTCATAAGACCGGCAACAAGTTTCCTGCATAGAAGGGGGATTTGTTTGTCTACACAGGCCGACGAACAGTGTCAGAGACTCTGAAACTGAGTAATTTCTTTGAGAACAGGGTATTTCCCAACAAAACTAGCCATGATTTGTGAAAACTCATCTCCTGAAAGAATTTGAAAGGAGGTGGCCGTTTGACACCCTCTCTCACAGGGGGGGGGGGGCTATAAAAGGCTGGTCCAGGTGTCCAGCCATCGTCCTTCTCAGGGAGAAACCATTTGTGTCTCTTCCTTGGAACGACCTCAGAGCGCTCTGATTGTTTGTCTGTCAAATTGCATGTGGGTTTGTTAAATTTTGTCCTCTATATTTAGTCAAGTATTATTCTTCTCTTTTGCCTTATAACCTTTGTAAGTTCAATAAATCTATATGCTTTACTGTTATATGTGTGTGTGTGAATTGGTCCTAAGTCTATGGCCTGTGGTTCTATCACATTCTCTGGCTTTGCTTTGGTAAGAGGCAGGCAGAGAAAGATCCAAACATCAAAGAACCGGGGGACGGGAAAGCAAAATTCTTTCCACAATCATCACTGAGACATCTGATGCAATCCTTCACAGGAAGAAGAAGAAGAAGAAGAAGAAGAAGAAGAAGAGTTGGTTTTTATATCCACTTAAGGGAGAATCAAACCAGCGTACAATCGCCTTCCCCTCCCCACAACAGACACCCTGTGAGGTAGTTGGGGCTGAGAGAACTGTGACTAGCCCAAGGTCACCCAGCTGGCTTCATGTGTAGGAGTGGGGAAACCAACCCGGTTCACCAGATTAGCCTCAGCCGCTCATGGGGAGGAGTGGGGAATCAAACTCGGTTCTCTAGATCAGAGTCACCGCTCCAAAACACCGCTCTTAACCACTACACCACCTTCAACAACGTATCTGAGATGCTTCCACAAATCACCATTAGCCACACATTGCTACGAACAGGAAGCACAACAGAAAGTTCCTAAGGAGACTGAGAGGGCCTTTCCATGTCTGCATAGTTGTGCTCCAGCAAAGGAGACAGGCAGGGACTTCCAGGTCCCATGCCTCCCAGTTAATGCTTGGTAAACTGTGCAGGCTATATGATGGGGAGGGGAGATGGAGAAGCATAAGTCCACAGCAGGACCTCAAGCACCTTCTTACTGCTTCAATCTGCCCTTTTAAGGTATTGCAGCACCTTAAACACCACACCAAAATCCAGGCAGCTTAATTACAAAAATAAAGACACAAATATCAGTAAGCCATGGGAAACCTACGAAGGACTCCGTTCCCATAGATCCAGATAAGGTGACATTCATCCTTCATTCAGTCACACGATCGACATGAACCAATAGCAGTGGGATTGGGAACCACCCCCTGCAGCATGTGGTTGGATTACCAGTGCTGTATTTTAGAGTAAGAATCGTCCACAGATGCATTTCTTTGGAAACATTCTTAGAAGGGGCTTTCTATCATTTTTACCTAAATCTACCTTCCTGAACATTAAGATAAGAAGATAGAAGAATAATGTTTCCTCCTCTTTTTTCCCCTAACATCCTTTTAAAAAACACTGCATAGTGGCAGCACATCCCACTTAATCTTCTTTCTCTAGGATCAACAAATAGAGTTCTTTCAGATTTTTCTCCCATGCTTTGTCTCCCAGGGCAATTTACCATCTTTGCGGCTCTTCTCTGAACGTATCGGCTCGTACTTAAGGCTTCTTGAGATCTGGTGCCCAGAATCGACAATGCTCCCGTGCCAACCAGACCAGCAGCATTAGTTAGGAGCAATGCTTCGGTGAGCGCAACTCTCAAAGGAAACTTTGGCCATTTATGCGTGGCTTTGCTTTGATTAGCCACGTATTTTCCGACCGTCAGAGGTCGCCTCGCACTCCCCGCGCATTTCCACACGTTTTCCCGTCGTTTTCCGGATGCTGGCTAAAAACGAATCCGGAAAACAGTGGCAAAACATGTGGGAGAACTGGGGGAGGGGGGAGCAAGGAGACCTCTGGCAGTCGGAAAATGCATGCCTAATCAAAGCAAAGCCCCGCAGAAGTTGGCTGGGTGACCTCGAGGAAACAGCCATGCATAAATGGCCTTTGTGCTGCAGCACTGGCTCAGATTCTGTTGTTCACTTTGGAACCTCCTAAACCTTTCTGAGCCCCAAGTAGATAACCAGGCCATGTCACAAGGCAGCATCATTCACAATGACCATGGTATCTAGGATGCAGTTATTACCGCAGTCAAACAGGCATGCATTGTTTCTCCCTACAACTCATATATTATCAAGATATAGCCAGTGCAGCTTTGACAGATACCTATAATATGCAAGAAGAAGAAGAGTTGGTTTTTATATGCCAACTTTCTCTACCACTTAAGGAAGAATCAAACCCATTTACAATCACCTTCCCCTCCCCTCCCCTGTGAGGTAGGTGGGGCTGAGAGAGCTCTAAGAGAGCTGTGACTAGCCCAAGGTCACCAAACTGGCTTCATGAGGACGAGTGGGGAAACCAACCCAGTTCACCAGATTAGCCTCCGTCACTCATGCGGAGGAGTGGGGAATCAAACCCGGTTCTCCAGATTAGAGTCCACCTCTCCAAACCACCGCTCTTAACCACTACACCACGCTGGCTCTCAGCACAAGCGACACAGAGCTGAGTGGGTGGTGGGAAGGAGACAGTTGCTGTGCTAGCAGCAAGACTATTGGAGTGAGCGATTCAGCATGCCTGGACTTTGGGTGGTGCTAAATCACTCTAAGCATACAAGAGTTATCTCTTGAATGGGACATCCCTCTCTTTGTCTTCACCTGAGAGCAGCCCTCAGACCCTTCCTCCTTCTCTCTCAGTAGCCATTGTGTTTCTCTCCTTTTCTACATGGACTGCAATGGAGACAGACGTCTCTGCAGGTCTCTCCTGTAGAAACAAATATATCATACTTGCTCACACGTGATGCTAGAAAAGCTGGCCATTTGGGTTAAGGAAATGTACCCCTTAGATGAGGTTTCTATCTTTCTATCAACTGAAACATGGATTAAGGTCAGAATCTGCTTGAATAAAGGTAAGTTTTGCTTTTTGCAATTTACTTCTTGGGAGAATTGATTTACTGCACTCAATATCACGCTTCCATGACTGACTCTGCTATATTAACCAAATAAACCCAATAAGGACATCAGTTGATGAACCCATGAAGCTGCCTTATAATGAATCAGACCCTTGGTCCATCAAAGTCAGTATTGTCTACTCAGACCAGCAGCGGCTCTTCAGGGTCTCAGGCAGAGTTCCTTCACATCACCTACTTGCCTAGTCCCTTGAACTGGAGATGCTGGGGATTGAACCTGGGGCCTTCTGCATGCCAAGCAGATGCTCTACCACTGAGCCACAGGGTAAGCTGTCCTCTTGAGAGGGTGAGCTGTGCTATTTCACCAGTAAAGATGCTTTCACCAGATCTTATGAGGAGCCACTGGCTCATTGCATTACTCAGAGGTTCATATCAACAGCAGTATTTTTTGTTCCCCCACCATCCTTGGGAAATTATTTTAGGCTTCACCCTTAAGGCTTGAACTTCCCAATGAGATCAATAGCGATATTGTCACCTAATAGAGCCAGCATGTTGTAGTGGTTAAGAGTGGCGGGACTCTAATCTGGAGAAGTGAGTTTGATTTCCCATTCCTCCACATGAAGCCTGCTGGGTGACCTTGGGCCAGTCACAGTTCTCTCCGAACTCCCTCAGGTAGGGTTGCCAACCTCCAGGTAGTAGCTGGAGATCTCCTGCTATTACAACCGATCTCCAGCCGATAGAGGTCAATTCACCTGGAGAGAATGGCTTTTTGGACAATTGGACTCTATGGCATTGAAGTCCCTCCCCAAACCCCAAACCCCTCCCTTCTCAGGATATGCCCCCAAAACCTCCCGCCCGTGGCAAAGAGGGACCTGGGAACCCTACTCTCAGGCCACACAGAAGCAGGCAATGGCAAACCACCTCCAAAAAATGTCTCTTGCCTTGAACACCCTATGAGGTTGCCATAAGTCAACTGTGACTTGAAGGCGTGCAAACACACACTTTCACCTAATCCTTTGGGCTGCTTCATGTAGAAATGATGTAAATACCCCAAAATAAAAAAACAATTAAAGGTCAAAGGTATCATGCTCAAGGCTCTGAAATATATCTTTCACCTAAAGCCTAGGAAAAGATTTCAGCTATTGACAGGCAGAAGGAACATGACACTGTCCCACTCTTTCATGCCTTATAAATGAGTTTTATCTTATTGCACACATATTTAGCATTTTGCCTAAGGGGCATTAGATTAGTCAGCAGTGAGATAAAGCGCAGGCCCTGGCAAGGATTCCTGTCATCAGGTCTCTTGGGCCCGAAGATCAGCATTCTTAAAATATTAGGATTTGATAGAGTTAACACTCGCCCCCTCGAGCAGATGGTTTGGAAGACTCTGTCAACACTGCCTGTGATTACCGCAAACAGATCCTTGTTACGATGATAGCCCCTCTGGGACGCCAGTGAAGTGCTTGCTAACCTCACTATCCCAGAGGGGTAAAGTATGCCGCCGTTTCCAGGACCCTTTTTTTCCCCCAGGCTGACTGATTCCTCAGACGCAGAACCATAAATATTGAGATATTAAGATCGCCATAATCCACAGCTGTTCCAATGGATGGAAATGGAGTTTAATCCTTGTTCTTCATCTGGACCTTTCGCTTTAAGCAGCTCGCTACGGCTCCTGTGATAGAAGGTACTTAAGTCTGCGGTTAAGGACACACATATTTTATTTTCTTTGGTGTCAGCCTTACATGCCAATCTGATGGACCGTGAGGCTGGCAATTAAGATGAAAGGATCAGACGTGGGACTCCTCCAATCATGATTAGTGGGGGTCTGTCCTGCATCTTACCTTTTTTGCCAGGACAAGTATGCTAAGGCATAAATTATTACTGCCGTAGTAACAATCTGTCTGGCAGATGAAGCATACTGACCATATGCCACAACAGCCTGAGGCCCCATTAATATGAGACCAGAGAGCCTTGCGTACGGTTGAAAACTCCGGGTTGGGAAATTTGGGGGTGGAGTCTGGGGAGGGCAGAGTTTGGGGAGGGGTGGGCCCCAATGGGATATAGTGCCATAGACCCTACCTTTCAAAGCAGCCATTTACTCCAGAGGAACTGACCTCTGTAGTCTGGAGATAGGGCTGCCAGCCACAACTGTCCACGTTTTGGTCTAAGTTAGCTTATTGTGATCTGTTATACATAGATCTGCCACGGAAGGCCATTCAGAAACTTCATCTGATTCAGAACAAGGTGGCTGAGATGTTAGCAAGGATTTACTCCAATGAGTACATTTCATTTGTGCACATACACCCCTCCCAATATAATTCTGGTAGCAAGCAATGGTACTGGTATTGACCTACAAATAGGGTTGCCAACCTCCAGGTACTAGTTGGAGATCTCCTGCTATTACAACTGATCTCCAGCCGATAGAGATCACTTCCCCTGCAGAAAATGGCTGCTTTGGCAATTGGACTCTATGATATTGAAGTTCCTCAACCCTCAAACCCAGTCCTCCTCAGGCTCCGCCCCAAAACCTGTTGCCAGTGGCGAAGAGGGACCTGGCAATCCTATAACTGGCCCACAAGCCACAATCTGGGCCGGCGAGGCATGGTCCGGCCCGACCAAGTGACATTTATGTCATAACCATCCCTCATAACAACTGAGTTTGACACCCCTGCCTTAGATCTTCTTCAGGCCCAGTTCTAGTCATTGTCACTTTCAGAAGAAAGGGTTATGGAGGCCCGAGGCTTTTCCCATGATGGTGGCAAACCCCTTGAAAATCCTACAGAGATATATTTGCCAACGACCAATGTTGATATCAACACGCAAACTAATAAAATCATTCAGGCACCAGGTGATGGCTGTTTGTGTTTTCTCAGACCTCTGCTACATCCTCACCTTGATTATTCGTCTTGTCTACAGATTGGTTTTTTTGTGGCTTTGATTGCTGCTACTCCTTATCGCTTTTAAATTACTGCCTTAATTGTGTGTTTTGTTTTAGACTGCTTTTAAGTATTATGGGCTTCCTGAGAGACAAAAGTAGAAATGTTTTAATAAGGCAAACCAAACAAATATTGAATAGATCGGCAGCACTTGTTTTTAGCGTGCAAAGTAGTCCAGGCAAATCTAGAGGAATGTGCATTCTCAACGCAGCTTCCACATGGGGCGTGTTCTGTACACTTTCTGCTGTCTTTTTGGACACTGCCCTTCCACACATGCTCTGCAGTGATCCCGCATTGGCTCTAGGGTTGCCAACCTCCAGGTACTGTGGGAGAACAAAGGTATCAAGCTCATAAATATTATGCAAAACGTGATCTATTATTTACAAGTGCAAAGCGCCAAAAATGACATGAGCATATACAAACACTTAACACAATGACAATGTGTAGCTGAAAGCGACCCGAAGAAGACGTATTATTTACAAAGTAAGTACAATGACTTGTTGAAAACTTTCTTCTTTTAACAGAAAGCAATAATGGAGACTGGAAACGGGGGAGGCACGCCTCTGCTGGAGTTTGGGGAGGGGAGGGACTTCAATGCCATAGAGTCCAATTGCCAAAGCGGCCATTTTCTCCAGGGGAACTGATCTCTATCAGCTGGAGATCAGTTGTAATAGCAGGAGATCTTCTGCTATTATCTGGAGGTTAGTACAGGAAATAGCTGACACTAACGTACCATAACAAAATTGTATTAACTTGCTGTGAACAACAAGTGATAATGTATATACAGTGATAATGAAACTGAGTATGCACAATGTTATAAAGAAGTCCACATAAATGGTTTCCACAATATCATTCTGTCCAAAAATGGTATCTTCAAACTGAAGAATAAGATGGGATATGATCGTTTCGGAGTCTTCTTCAGTCCCACTTGTATTAACAACAGTGCACACACTTGTTCTGTGTTCAATCTATGCAATATTTTCACAATTTTCCACAAAAAAGTCCCTGTAGGGATACTTGCTGTAACTGCATATACAATTCTCCAATATTCCCAAATTGGGATATTATATCATTTAATGCCAGCAGTTATTCAGCAATTGTTCAGCCAACTATTCACAGCATCTGATAACAACTCAACAGGTTCCCAGATGGGATACAGATAGTATCCCAGTGGCAAAGAGGGACCTGGCAACCCTAACTGGCTCTCAGGTGAGGTCATCACAGCTGCCATGATGATTCAACACCTTTTCCCCCCTTCACACATATGCTGTAACTGTATTGCAAAACATGAACATACGAAAGGTAGCCCTCTGCCTGAAACATCTCCGGGCAACCTTCTTTTACCTGGCTCCACCCCCAAAACCTCCCGCCGGTGACAAAGAGGGACTTGGCAACCCTAGAGCTGGGTCAAATATCATTCAGCAAGCAGGAAGTGATTATGTAACAATCTGTAATGTAAAGATCCCTTTAAACTTCAGAAATCCACCCACATCCAATACAGCAAAATTATGGCAGGGTTATGTGGGATCAACACATTTGTAAAGGACAGCAATTTCAAAAATGAATGAAAATGAATATTTAAGGGGGGGGAATAAGCCAAAAGGCAATTTTTGAGGAAAGTGGAAATTAAAACCAAAGTGTGAGAATTCTTTCAACTCAGCCTTAAGCTGCTCATCCGTGAACTGAAACATAACACTAAAGAGCCCAAAATAATAGCATTGCAGTTCTGTGAATATAGAAACCAGTGTTCAACTCCATGATATCCCAAAGCATGAGAGAAAAGCATCACTAAAAAGTCATCCTGAAATATTTCAATGAAAGATTATAAAAGTCCAGTGGCAACTTAAAGACTAACTACGTTTATATCAGTATGAGCTTTTGTGACTCAGGAAAGCCCAAGTTGAAATAAATGCTGCTAAGCCCCTTCTCTCTTCAGTCAGTGGACTCTTTGGTACATATCCTTTTGCAGTGTCCTTATGTGTCTCAACTTCGGCTAAAATAGCTTATATCAAGACAAAAATATGTATAGATTTATTACAGGCTAAAATCAATAACATATATAAGTAGGGTTGCCAGGTCCCTCTTCTCCTGCGGTGAGAGGCTTTTGTGTGTAAGCGTGTGTGTGCGCGCCAACGCATGCGGGTCACTTCCGGTTTAGAACCGGAAGTGCCGCCTCGCAAGGGGCCATATACCTCTTCGTTTGAGTGGTGAAGCGGCCCTTTACCATTCAAACTAAGAGGTATAAGGCCCCTCGTGAGGACGAACTTCCAGTTCTAAACCGGAAGTGTCGCAGGCAGTATGCACGTGCGCGTGCCAATGCACGTTTGCCCGCCGACCCTCAGGTGATCGGCGGGCAGAGGGGTCCATTGCCAGGGCTTTGCCCCCCACCAGCGAGCACCTGGCAAACCTATATATAAGGCCCTGAAATAGCCTGCCAAACCAACATATTAATGCAAACATACAACACAAATGGACATAAAATCACAGAATTAGACTTTGACCAAACCCGTTTCGGCCAAATGGCCTTCTTCAGAGGTCCAAACAACCACAGTTCCAGACTAGAAATGGACATCGGACCGTCAAAGGGAGGTGTTTTTAGATATGGGTTTTCTTTAAGTTTTATGGTCAGGCAGCCCATTCCTGAAGGGGGGGGCGAAGCTCCTTTGGCCCCGTGCCAGCGTAGATGCCACGGATTAAGGTGGCACCTATGCCAGCGTGAGGACAAACACGCCATCATCCAGAAGGGAAAGCCCATGTCGGCATGGTGGAGGCGTTCCCAGGGTGAAGCTACTTCCACAGCACTTTTGCCCCAGGAACACCCCCTTGAGCAGGAGCGGGACTGCGTCCCCCTTTTTGGGAGGTGCAGCCTCACTGTTTTCAATGAGGCATTTTCCCCCTTTCCCCCGTTTTTATTTTTTTTAATGCTTTTTTAGCCTCTGCGTCAGCCGGGAAGCCTCTGAGGAGGAAGCACAGTTCTGCCAGCCACAGTGGATCTACCTCCCCCCCTTCAGGATTGCTCTGAAGTCTTCCATCTAGGGTTGCCAACCTCCAAGTACTTACTGGAGATCTCCTGCTATTACAACTGATCTCCAGCCGATAGAGATCAGTTCACCTGGAGAAAAGGCCCACTTTGGCCATTGGACTCTATGGCATTGAAGTCCTTCCCCTCCCCAAACCCTGCCCTCCTCAGGCTCCGCCCCAAAAACCTCCAGGCATTTCCCAACCCAGAGGTAACAACCCTACTTCCGTCTAAGAACTGGGGGAATTAAAGAAAGAAAAGAATAAATGTTGCTAGTCTTTATGGTTCCCCTTGACTTTTGTTTTATTTTGCTGCGATTGCCTTTGCAAAAATAATGAAAGATTAACCTTTCTGGGCAGGGAATTCCAGTGTGCTAGAGGTACTACTAAATAGACTCTGGCTCTAGACACTATCCATTGCCCCTATGACAATAACCTTAGCCTCGACAGAGATTCCTTAGAAATCTGACCTCTTGTGGAGGAATATATATGAGAAGTTCCTTCAGGTTATGATGCCCCAGGTGTTTTTAAGATTGCTAAAAGTGTATTTTGAATTGTGCTTTAAAAAAAATGTGAGCAGTGCAGCCCTTTAAGGACCAGTGGACTATGGTCCCCATAAAACAAATATAGGACAATCCATTTTATCATATAATCTTTCCTTTTGCGCATATTAGATGCATCTACATTTCCTCCATTTCTTTTCAAGTCCATCATTTGTTCTTATTCCCCAACAGCATAAAAAAATATTATCTGCTTAGGGTGACCCACATTTGGGTGTTACTAATGATAGAACGGTAATACAGAAAACCTAAAATAAATATAAACATAATGAGAAATTCACATTCTCGTGCGTATTTCACTTGTGCATCTCCCACCTAGGGAGCTGGAGGGTTATGCCACCAAATTATTTTTAAAACATAAGCCATAGAACTTCCATTACAAGAATCTTTTCTTCCACTATATTATCTTGCTGTGACACTACCCACACCTGCACTCCTCAATTCTTTCCTTGGCTTCTAGGGGAGGAGGGGATCTCTCTTTTTAATAAGAAAAAATTAACAAAGTAAAATTTGTTGACGGTGCTCACAGTTGGCATAGTGGGGGGTTCTACCTATGCGCTGTCACATTTCCCATGTTCATTTCTGCAGGTGCTAAATGCATGCTGACAGCAACATATGTTACCAATCTTAAATGTGTCTGTGTGTGTGAAAGAGTGTGGCTTTTTAAAAAAAAAAAAACACAACTTGTAATTAAAGGAAGCTCACAGCTTGAAAAAATAATACAGGTGAAAGCTGCTTGTTGCCCAGCGATTTTATCTCTGTCTCTCTTTCTTTCTCTCTCAAGATTAATGGTTATTACAATGAAATAAAAACAAAGTCTAAAGCTGTGATGTGCTCCAAAATCTATTAGCTTTCTTTGATACTGGTCCTTCCCCTGTGTTTCTTCCCTCTTTTTCCTAAATATTCTTTTTTTTTCCTGTTTGTTTTCATCTCTTCTTCTAATCTTTTTATCCGTGTCATGCATGATAGAGACGTTCTCTCCAAAGGCATGCTTCCTACAGATGTTATTATATAGACTATACTTTATACTCTAATTTATTCAGTGCGTAAACAAATTAGGCTGACAGTAATGTTGACCACACTCGATATTTTATTATTCATAAGAATTATATACTATTTTTTTTTACTGAAGTACAATATTGAGAAACAAGGAAATAAATTATGTTAGAAGAGAGCAAGAATATTTTAACTGTGGATCGCATTTGTATTCCCAAACAACTTTGCTTAAATAAAGTTTGTACAAATCAGATCACAGGGTAAATTTTAAAAAAAAAATCCCCGGGGAAAAATGCAATATAATTCCTTTTGGTTTAAAGTTTGGCAATAAAAATCCATTTCAAGCTCGCTCACGCTTACTTCTTTTACTGCTTCCTTGAACACTTAAATACATTCAAAGTTAGATTTCATATCTTTTCCCATGAAATCATACCAAAAGAAATTTCATATGTTAAAATAAAATAAAGGTGGTTCTTTTTTCAGAACCATCTATGTGTTCTCATTTCTGGTGGTACATGACATATCAAGCTGTGTTTTTTTTTTTAAAAAAAAAAAATCCTGATCTTGAAAAACTAAGGGAAAAAAACCTGGGCATATGCTTAGTAAACTTGGAAGCAAGCTCTTAGCAGGATCTCTGAAAAGGTTTCAAAACATCCAGCTATATGTGTACATATTTGGATATGCCTATCTATCTCCTCATGTATCAAGATGGTTGGCGCTATCACTTCTTTTGGGAGGATGGGATGAGGCTGAATCCAGTCCTGTTTGACCCTGAATAAGAGATTTTTGTGTTCAGCTCTCACAACACCAGCAATCTGAATGAGGAAGCACTCACAATTCCTGATCTAGTTATAGGAACCGAATGTCTGGGAAATGGATCTAGTGTGGACACACCGCACCTATTAGCACACCCAGTTCCCAGATCAATAGGTTCTACGCATGTATCTTCTTCCATCTGTACGTTTCTCTATGAGAATTAAAATAAATCTGTTTACATGCTCCCAATATACCAAAAGGCCCCTCTCCTATAAGGATGAAGCCAAAAGCAATCGTACAACCGATAACACACTTCTGCCTGGAGGAGTGACAGAAATACTGTACAAAATACTTGCATCTGTCTTGCCCATAATTAACCCAATCCTAAACATTCTGCGCATGGGACAACAGCACACAGATGCACACTACAGCTGTAGCCGCGTCTAGCACTGAACTACAAATCAACTAGTTAAGCCCCAGTCCCTGCTCAAGTGATTTTTTTTAAAATTTATGAATGGTTGGCATATATAGCAAGCAACTGATGTAAAAACAAAGGACGAAACCTGGGTGCGCACCCAGATCTGGCACGAGTTAATTTGACCCTTCCCCTCCATAATCACTTAGTAAAAATCACAGTATTCCTCTCACCTTCCCCTCTTGCTTTTCCTTTCTTAAAAATAATTTGAAAACGACAAAGTAAAAGGTGGCTTTATGTAAATGTCTACTATTATTATCATTACTACTACAACAACTAATAGTAACACTACTACAACTACTATTAGTAGGATAAGAGTAACAGAAATACTTTATTACTCAAAATATTAAAGGGGTTACACCAAGTTATACAATGCTTCTATAAATTTAATTAACACATGTAATATGTAATTTTTAGGCTTAGATTATTTGTAGTAGCAGTAGCAGCTGTAGCAGCTGTTGTTGTGGGTTTCTTATTATCTGTTGTGGCTGTTGTTTTTTCTGCTGGTCAGTGACCGTATTAATAAATTATTATTACTATTACTATTGTTGCTGTTGTTGTTATTCCTGGATAATAAAGCCAAAGAAAGGTGTTGTGCTGCTCTGAACTCCATCTACTCTCGCAGGCTTCTTCTCCCCTGTAAGTAGTCTTGCTTTCCATTTACAGTGAGGGAGGACTCTTTTAGTAACAAACTGTATCACCCACAACACTGTAATATTAAGGGTGGGTACATCTGATTTCTTTTTGGATGTGGAATACAATATGCTTCTACCGCAAATTGATTTACCCAACTGTCACACCGAGCCAACCCTGCCAGTATAAACTTGGGTTTCTGAATGCTGTTCAGTAAGACATTATCAGCTTAGAGAAACCACCATTCCAGCCAGACCCCAGCTTAACATATGCATGCACAGTCTTCCGTTCCTCAGCACTAAGTAGAGTTTTTGCAAGAATCCAAGTCCCTAAAAAGGGTTAAAAACACAGATGCTGTGAACAGAGCGTCTAATCCTTAAGGCCCTGAAGCATTAAGATGTATCTCCTCCTTAGGGTCCATCTCTGTCCATAATCAATTTCTTCCCTTAGAGAACATTAATTGTCTCTAATGATAGCTTTCCATCAATACATCCTTGATCTTAAAAGGCCCGTACAGCTCTTCCCTTTATTCAATCAAATCTTCTGTACAATTGCCCTCCCTTAGTAAGATAATACCTTTTAAGCCTTGTATTTTAATATAAAAAATAAGAGGTAGCAGGAAATTTTAATGGAAGTGCTAACATTTGAGAACCAGGATGATGGCTTCCATTATCCTAAATAATGTTTGAAGATTACAGAAAGCACTGTGTTTCAAAAGGTGGAAACTAATCCTCCACTTTTGCATTATTTCCTTCTACAAAAATCTGTTCCAACATTAGGATTTTTGTGTGTGTGAATGGGTACGGCAGCGTACATTTAAATATTTGAATACGAAGCATAATTTTCAGGTCAGGGCAAAGGAGGGAGAAAGCAAATAATTACTATTTATAAATAATAAAAGCGGAACGATGATTTCAGGAATTGGCAACCTTAAACATTGAAGCCATAATTTTTCCCCCATTCTTCCTGCGCTGATCGCTCATGCCACTATAATCCCGATCTGAAGTTTCCACAATTATTTAATTCCGCAATAGCACAATTTTTTTTTTGACCTGCTAATGTGCCTTGCTTTTCCCCACCCGTCGTCCTTTACTGACACATGATTTTTCTAAAGGCGGGGAATTTCTTTCTTTCCTTTAAAAAAAAAAAAAGAGAGAGAGAGATTCAGCTGTTTTGTTTCTATTCAAATACAGGATCCCCCTTCCACCCACCCCCTCCCCGCTCTCTCCCTCCTTCAGCTTCATCTAGATTGCTTGGCATCAGGCTGCATTTTGTACCTATCCCCGAGTTGCTCGCCTGCCCGCCCCCTCCCGAAACTGGACGACTGTTTATAATGACTCAAGAACCTAGAAAAGGAGATGTTGGCAGAACAAAAGATGCAAACCCTCCAGAATCCTTTCCCTGGGTAATTTTTACATCCAGCATGCAAAAGATGGCTTGCTGTCTTCCCTGGGTAATTTTTACATCCAGCATGCAAAAGATGGCTTTTCAATGTTGTGACTGCGCTGTGTCATTTCCATCGGCGAGAATAAGGGATTTTCGCTGTCACTTGAGAAAATGAGCATTCGCTGTTCTGTGTACAAATTTGCGTGCCGTCTTATTTGGAAATCTCTCTCTCTCTCATCCACACACATACACAAAGATGAGGAAACTCCAAGAAAAGGGCAAGTTCTGCTAGCTAGCAATGTTTCTTACATATCACCACGATGACAGCCTCTGGCTTTAAAACAATTAAAGAGAATCTGTATAGATTTCTCTCGTCCACAGGCGTCAAAATGGCACTCATCTTCCTGTGTGGCACAAACTCTGCATAGTTCTTTTGGTAAATATATTGATTGCAAAAGCTGCATAAAGAGACTAATGTTGGCAATATAGGGAGGTAGAGAAAGCAGCACCCAGGCAGGTAGATACAATCGACCTAAGAGTTATCAAACAGAAAGAGGGTGAAGGGGGGGAGAGTGCGGTTAACAACCTTGATAAGAGATGAAAATTGTCAGTGAGGCAGATTGAGTTTATTCAATGCCCTGATAAGCACCTATTTGCTCTCCTACATAATGCTCTCTCAGTATTTATAAATTATCATTTAATTATGCTGGCAAGTGGTAATTGTCAAATAAAGCTCAGATAGGCATAAGGCTTCAGGCTGCACATGACAGAAAAAATATCTGTTAAAGCTGGGCTGATTCACACGCTTAGGAAATCATTTCCTTTCTCCCCCCCCCCTTTTTTTTTTTATCCTTGCCAACATATTATATGAACTAGCCCACTTTGGTGCTTTATAGGCATTTTGAAGTCTATGCATATTACAGGAGAGGGGGGAGAAATGAGTTGTTTCAGTATCTATCATCCTAAATTATTTGCTGATGTTCCTGATCTAACAAAAGAGTGACAAAGATCAAGGAATTTGAGCATACCACTGCTTCAGATTTATGCCCAGGGTCATTTTTCAACGGAGTAAATCAAGATTTGGGGAATTAGTTTCGTAAAAGATTTGATATAGTGCAATGGTAAAAATGTGACAGTTATCCCATTAAGATAGATGATTTTTGTAAAAAGAAAAAAATGTCCCTTCCTACTTACATTCAATTATACTAAACCCATTAAACCCTCAAATGCTACATATTTGAGTGGTTTTTGAAGTGTTTGCTGGTTTGTTAAATAAATAATAACTACTACATTGTCCACAGAAGTGATATCGTTAAGGGGGCAACTTTGTACTCGATATTTCTTAAATTCCCAATTCAACCTGGATTTGCTTTCTGAACTATTCAGTAATCAGTTTTATGAAAGAATGCTCTGTATTAAAGTAACCTCGCACCCCTTATCCATCTCGGCCATGTGGAAGGAAAATCTTGGGCCAACAAAAAGCTTTTTAGATTTTTTTTTCCCCATTTAACAATATTAATGATACTACAAGCATGGAGAGACGAGGACAGGCGGCAGTAACGTATTAAAGCTCTTCTTTCACCTCGCTCCTCCCAAATGCCACTCCAAGGGCACTGGTAAAGGTAAGCATATACCCCAGGCCAGGTTTTTTTAAAAATCTGTGTTTGCTTTCTAGCAGTGAGAATGTGCTAATATAACAGTATGGAATCCCAATCTCTCTTAAGACCCCTTTTGAATTAGCCCAAAATAGGAAACAAGAAACAGAAACACCTGGCGTTTTTGAGTTATATTACACAGTAATCATGGACATCTGAAAGTCAGGTTGCAGAGAACGCACAACTTAAATAATCATTAAGCCAAGTATACTACAGGTAGAGTGTCCCTTATCCAGACATCCCATGTCCAGACTCTGCTCCAAAAACGAATCCCTTTGAGCCGGCGTGCAGGCAGATCTGTGCTGCCTGCTTTCAATGTTTCCTCTCATCTGAAAGCCTGCCGTTGTTAGTTTGTTTGTTGCCACTCTTGTTTAACAGCTGGTACAGGTGTTCTGGTGAGATAGTTACACCTTTGCTTTCTGATGGTTCAATGTACACAACATTATTAAAAAGTATTGTTTAAAATTACATTCAGGCCAGGTGCATAAAGTGTATATAAAACCTAAATGAATTTGGGTCCCAGCCCCAAGATGTCTCATTATGTATATGCAAAAATTCCAAAATATTCCAGTATACGGAAAGATCCGAAATACGGACCACTTCTGGTCCCAAGCAGTCCGGATAAGGGATACTCAACCTGTATAGCAGTGATGGTGAATGTATGAGGCAAGCCTTCCATTTTGATTTGGCTAGGGGGTACAACGTACAATCTTATGCAGAGTAAACCAAGTCTAAGCTCATTGAAATCAACAGTGATGAGAGTGTCATTAATGATCGTACTCCTTTAACTACCACCCTGTATTGAATATGTCCAGAGGAGGGCAACAAAGATGGTGAGGGGTCTGGAGACCAAGTCCTGTTGGTTGATGAGGAAAGGTTGATGGTGCTGGGTAAGTTTAGCCTGAAGAGGAGAAGACTGAGAGGTGATATGATAACCATCTTCAAGTACTTGAAGGGCTGTCATATAGAGGATGGTGCTGAGTTGTTTTCTGTTGCCCCAGAAGGTCGGACCAGAACCAGCGGCTTAAAATTAAATCAAAAGAGTTTCTGTTTAGACATTAGAAGGTATTTTCTGTTAGAGCGGTTCCTCAGTAGAACAGGCTTCCTCGGGAGGTGGTGAGCTCTCCTTCCCTGGAGGTTTTCAAGAAGAGGCTAGATGACCATCTGTCAGCAATGTTGATTCTATGACCTTAGGCAGATGATGAGAGGGAGGGCATCTTGGCCATCTTCTGGGCATGGAGTAGGGGGTCACTGGGGGAGTCAGGGGAAGGTAGCTGTGAATTTCCTGCATTGTGCAGGAGGTTGGACTAGATGATCTTAGTGGTCCCTTCCAACTCTATGATCCTATGATTTGATGACTGGCAGTGCTGGAAAGCTTATATCTTTCATTATATTCTCCCCCTTATTCTTCCTTTTAAAACCTCCTCTTAAGTTTCATGCGCTTACAAAAGATGAGCTCCAGACAAGAGTGATCACGGCTAGCCAAACTATTTGTGTTTTATGTCAGTCATGTCTGAATTTTTCATTCCTCCCACTATGATAATACCACCAAACAAGAGAAGAATTTGAGAGCCATCATGCCCATGATCTTTCCAGTCTGGGGCATGTTAAGTGCATACCAACCACCCTTTGTTGCAAAAACAGGGAATTTAGTTGGAAGAATTCAATTTAACGAGTAGCACGTTGTGTAGACTTAGCTGCAATACAAGCTAGATGGCCATTCGGATGTACACCTCTTCTACTACACTCACTCTATCAACACAATGGTATCATCCTACATAGGGTTGTCAGTTCTCGGGATTACTTTAACATGAATGTTCACTCATTTTCCTTCCTTCTCAAGGTCCCCAGATGAAAGGAAGGAACTATCAGAATAATGATCCAGAAGCAAGCCACCTCCACTGGGCAAATCCCTAGACTGTGCCCCCATTCCCAACTTTTAAACTCCCCCCCCCTCTTTCCAGCATATTCTTCCAGTCAGTATCTTCCTCTTTCTGAGGGTTGAAATTAACTGTGAATGCTATGCCTAGGTTTAGGTGTCCACAAAAATGAATACAGGAAATTAATTGACAGTCCTAATTCACCAAGGTAGTCTCAATAGTTGCTCTTGGCCAAGGCAAGAGAAACAGTAAGGGGAATTTGGAAGGAGCCTCTGCTTCTCCTGGCAACTGTTCATACCTTTTTGTGGAAACCTGACTCACACATGGGAATCACTGTTGTAGGCAGACAAGGGAGACAGGGCCAAGCAAACTATGGTTGAGATTAATTTTGGAGGAGCAAATACTAATTTAATTGTGATCTATCTATGTTTTCATAAAATATTGAATGTGTGAGTGTGTGTAGAAGAAGAAAAAGAGGAGTTGGTTTTTATACTCCGACTTTCTCTCCCACTTAAGGAAGAATCAAACCAGCTTACAATCGCCTTCCCTTCCCCTCCCTACAACAGACACCCTGTGAGGTAGGCGGGACTGAGAGAGTGTGACTAGCCCAAGGTCACCCAGCTGGCTTCATGTGTAGGAGTAGGAAAACCATCCTGGTTCACCAGATTTGCCTCCACCGCTCATGTGGAGGAGTGGGGAATCAAGCCCGGTTCTCCAGATCAGAGTCCACTGCTCCAAACCACCGCTCATAAACACTACACCACACTGGCTCTCGATAAAGTGCAGTCAAATCACAGCCGACTTATGGTGACCCATATTGGGGTTTTCAAGGCAAGAGGCCAGCAAAGGTGGTTTTGCCATTGTCTTCCTCTGCATAGCAACCCTGGTATTCCTTGGTGGTCTCCCATCCAAATACTAACCAGGGCTGACCCTGCTTACCTTCCGAGATCTGATGAGATCGGGTTATACCATGCTGTCTTCTCTCCTCTTTCATAACATAATATCCCCCCAACATTCACAGTTATCTATATGGATGTCTCTACAGTCTCCCAATGGCTGGGGTAAAGAGGTATTGATTTTATGAAGATTCCAACTTTGAGGAGGGGCTGTGGCTCAGTGGTAGAGCATCTGCTTGGCATGCAGAAGGTCCCAGGTACAATCCCCAGCATCTCCAGTTAAAGGGATTAGGCAAATAGGTGATGTGAAAGACCCCTGCCTGAGACCCTGGAGAGCTGCTGCCTGTCTGAGTAGACAATATTGACTTTGATGGACCAAAGGTCTGATTCAGTATAAGGCAGCTTCATGTGTTCATGTGTTCAGCAGCCTGTATAAGCTAAGGCTTGTTTCAGATTTCCATGCACTCACTTCAGCATGCAGGCATCGTCTAGACTGGATTGGATTGCCCAGACACCAGTTTTTCCATGCATGCCCGCATTTCAGTCTCCTGCCTATTATCGACAAACAAAAGCCTTTGCACAAGCATAATAAAATGCGGATAATTATGCCTTGGCTGGGGATGGGGTAGGGTGGGAATCAGAATGTGGGCACACAGTAAAGTTATCAAAGCCAAACTGCACAGTACATGCTAGCCCAACAGTTCATTTCGAAAAAGAAAAGGTGCTTCTGGAGAGGGGAGGAAATCATGAACAGTAGGAAGGAGGAGGCATTTAACCTCAGTGGAACAGGCTTCCTCGGGAGGTGGTGGGATCTCCCTCCCTGGAGGTTTTTAAGCAGAGGCTAGATGGCCGTCTGTGAGCAATGTTGATTCTATGACCTTAGGCAGATGATGAGAGGGAGGGCATCTTGGCCATCTTCTGGGCATGGAGTAGGGGCCACTGGGGGTGTGGTGGAGGGGAGGTAGTTGTGAATTTCCTGCATTGTGCAGGGGGTTGGACTAGATGACCCTGGTGGTCCCTTCCAACTCTATGATTCTATGATTCGAGAGCACTTCCTCGGTGGAACAGGCTTCCTAGGGAGGTGGTGAGCTCTCCTTCCCTGGAGGTTTTTAAGAAGAGGCTAGATGGCCATCTGCCAGTAATGCTGATTCTATGACCTTAGGCAGATCGTGAGAGGGAGGGGAACTTGGCCATCCTCTGGGCATGGAGTAAGGGTCACTGGGGGTGTGGGGGGAGGTAGTTGTGAATTTCCTGCATTGTGCAGGGGGTTGGACTAGATGACCCTGGTGGTCCCTTCCAACTCTATGATTCTAGAGAGCTTCTCCTGCCCAACATTTTCCTTCTTCGTATTACCCTCCAGGGGCTTTTACTCTTGCAGGGCTTTAAATTAGTGTTTCTGTTTCAGCCTACATGGGCTTGTATTTCAGGAATTGGCTGTTCCTGTGGATAGTGGTTTTGGGGTTGTTGTTGTTATTATTATTATAGTGATTGTTGTGGTATAACATCAACCAGAAAGGAAAGATATAAACAGCACCCTGGGAATGGCATGGTAGCTAACTCTCCTAAGAATGATGTCCACCATAGAGGGAGGAATGTTTGTTTTACACTCTCATTTGAACGTCTTCTTTTAAAGCTATCTATGGGTTCTTTGTCTTATTTAAGTCTGGTGTTAAACTTTTGAGTCCCTGTTTCTGAACATTTCATGGCAGTCTGATCTCTTTTTAGCAATATTCAAAGACATAGTTGCCTATGATAGTGTGAAGAAGAGTTGGTTTTTATACCCTGCTTTTCTCTACCTTTAAGGAGTCTCAAAGCAGCTTACAATCACCTTCCCGTCCTCTCCCCACAACCGACACCTTGTGAGGTAGGTGAGGCTGAGAGTGTTCGGGGAGAACAGTGACTAGCCCAAGGTCACCCAGGTGGTTTCATGTGGAGGAGTGGGGAATCCAACCGGATTCACCAGAGTCCACCACCACTCTTAACCACTACACCATGCTGGCACTTGGAGTTCTTCAAGATAAAATGACAAACCTCTGAATTGTAAATTAATAAAATGTCACCAATTACTGTTAATTTTTTTAAAAAATTTGAAGGATTATCATAGGTATATGGTGATACATGACTGTTATTAAACCTTTGTTGCTCCAGAAGCATTACCTAATCTGAGGTCCGATATTTATCGATTTGCTCCACTATTTTTATTCATGTTAAGGTTTATATTTATATTGTCGAAGGCTTTCACGGTCAGAGTTCATTGGTTCTTGTAGGTTATCCGGGCTGTGTAACCGTGGTCTTGGTATTTTCTTTCCTGACGTTTCGCCAGCAGCTGTGGCAGGCATCTTCAGAGGAGTAACACTGAAGGACAGTGTCTCTCAGTGTCAAGTGTGTAGGAAGAGTAATACATAGTCAGAAAGGGGTTGGGTTTGAGCTGAATCATTGTCCTGCAAAAAGTAACAAAGGTAATGTGCTAACCATTGTCCTGTAAGTATCCAGATAATGTGCTAATGAGGGTGTGGTATGTTAATATGGAACCATTGTATCCTGAAGTGATCTGTTAATGTGTGAAATCCAAAGCTAATCTGCATGGCTATTGTTGACTGTAGTCTTTGTTAGTCTGGTGGTTTTCAAGACAGGAAGCCAAGCCTTATTCATTCTTAAACTCTCTTCTTTTCTGTTTTGCTGATGTTTATGAATTTCAATGGCTTCTCTGTGCAATCTGACAAAATAGTTGGTAGAATTGTCCAGTCTTTCAGTGTCTTGCAATAAGACCCTGTGTCCTGTTTGTGTCAGTCCATGTTCAGCCACTGCTGATTTCTCAGGTTGGCCCAGTCTGCAGTATCTTTCATGTTCTTTTATCCTTGTTTGTATGCTGCGTTTTGTTGTCCCGATGTAAACTTGTCCACAGCTGCAAGGTATACGATATACTCCTGCAGAGGTGAGGGGGTCTCTTTTGCTTTGGCTGATCGTAGCATTTGTTGTATTTTCTTGGTGGGTTTAAACACTGTTTGTAGGTTATGTTTTTTCAAAAGTTTCTCCATCCTATCAGTGACTCCTTTAATAAATGGCAAGAATACCTTTCCTATGGGAGACTGTTTTTCCTGAGTTTGCTGATTTTTGTTTGGTTTAATGGCCCTTCTGATTTCATTCTTGGAATAGCCGTTTGCTAGCAGTGCGTGATTTAGATGATTAGTTTCTTCCTTGATATTTATGTCTGTTATTAATTTAAAGCCAAGTAGGCAATTTGCACATTCTACTAAATTGGTTTTGGAAGTACCCATTTGAGACTCTGCCCCTCTTTTCTTGGTTCTCTGGTGTTTCCCTTCTTCTCTTTTTGCACCAGGAGTTCACAAATTTCTCTGCAAGTAAAATCTATAAATCCCAGTTCATACTGTAGGAGAAGAAGGGGGAAAGAAAGTGCAACTCACCTCTGTTCCTTCGTTGCCTGATTGCAGGTAAAGCAGATTTATAAACAGCTACCTGTGGAGAGTGAAAGCTTCTTCTGAGTTCTCCTCTGCTCTTTGGCTTCCCAGCAAGGTTTTATATGGGTTTGGCAGTCGAGTCATGTACCTTCTGAATCTCATCTTGCAAGACGTCCATACCTAACAAAGTATCGGCCTTAATGTTCACATCTCCACAAGAGGATCTCGGGTTTTCCTCATCCTGCCTTTGGTACACATGTGGATTACTGTGGCGTGAATGAGCATTAATTTCCACAATAATTCTGCACCTAGTTATCCTACGTAGCAAAAAGACATGAAGGGGGAGCTAGCACAAAGCATGGCTTCTCACACCAATGTGTGTCCAGAGGAGGGCAACCAAGATGGTGAGGGATCTGTCTGGTGACCAAGTCCTATGAGGAAAGGTTGAAGGAGCTGGGTATGTTTAGCCTGAAGAGGAGAAGACTGCAAGGGGCTATGATAACCATCTTCAAGTACTTGCAGGACTGTCATATAGAGGAGGGTGCCAAGTTGTTTTCTGTTGCCCCAGAAGGTCGAACCAGAACCAACGGGTTGAAATTAAATCAAAAGAGTTTCCGTCTAGACATTAGGAAGAATTTTCTAACAGTCAGAGCGGTTCCTCAGTGGAACAGGCTTCCTCGGGAGGTAGAAAGTGCTCCTTCCCTGGAGGTTTTGAAACAGAGACTAGATGGCCATCTGACAGCAATGCTGATTCTATGACTTTAAGAAGATCATGAAAGGGAGGGCATCTTGGCCATCTTCTGGGCACGGAGTAGGGGTCACTGGGGTTGTGGGGGGAGGCAGTTGTGAATTTCCTGCATTGTGCAGGGGGTTGGACTAGATGACCCTGGTGGTCCCTTTCAACTCTATGATTCTGTGATTCTATTCTATGATTCTATGAATGTTCCAAATCAGCCTCTTGTGTTTGTGACAAGCAGTTCAGCCACAGACCTGCCATGCAGGCAGAGTAATCTGGATTAGGAAAACAGTACCTGGTTAAATACAAAACTTATGTGTTAAGTATGGGATCTCGCCTTGGTCCTGGAAAAGAGTGTGAGAAGGTGTTCTCCAGATGTGCCAACCAAGCTACAATTCTATGACATTTCATTTATCTTTTTTTTAAAGAATTTTTATTATTTTTCATAAAATCATATGTAAGCTTTTCAACAGATACTTAAAAATAACTACATAAACAGTCATATCAGGATATATGTTTGTTGAAAATACATCATTTATAAGAGATTAGATAAGTAAAAACTTCCCCTTCATCCTCCTCTACCTTTCTATTTGCTAGTTTAGTCTTTTGCATTTAAAATTCTAATCCTAATGTTATTTTATATTATGTCTAACAATAACTTTCTTATTGCATACTAATTTCATTTCAACCAAAGGAAATAAAAGGAAAAACACAAAATATCGTTTACAAACCTTGGTTATTAAATATTATGTGTAATAATAAAAAAATTAAAAACAAGCTTAAATAGAATTTATTGCAATTTTTTACCTATACCCTGTTGATCAGTGGATTAGAACAAAGAGTAACCTTGCAATTTCCCCATATAAGTTTCAGTTTCACAGTAAGCCCTCCAGGCCTCCCATTCGCCCATAAACTGAGCATTGTCTTTTTGGTTTACCAAAGCTGTAAGTTTTGCCATTTCCGCCATTTCTAACATCTTTTGTATCCAGTCATTTTTGTCTGGAGTCTCAGACAACATTTCATTTATTGATGACATTTCACACACTCTGTGAAATGTCACACCGATCCAATGTGGCACGGTCTATAGGTGCCAGGAATGGTGTCTGCTGGATACAGTGATGAAGTAGGAGGATGGCATTCACATTCCAGGTCCGTATTGGGTATGTGCGTGCTGACAAGTCACAGCTGACTTATGGCGACCCCATAGGGTTTTCAAGGCAAGAGATGTTCAGAGGTGGTTTGCCATTGCCTGTCTCTGCTTGGGCTGAGAGCGTTCTAAGAGAACTGTGACTGGCCCAAGGTCACCCAGCTTCATGTGGAGGAGTGGGGAATTGAACCCAGTGCTCCAGACTAGAGTCTGCCGCTCATGCGGACGAGCTCTTAACCACTACACCACGCTGGTCCATATTACAGGAAGCTTTATGCAACAACCCATGGTTCAGCCTCGCATTTTTCTACCTGTTAAATGGGGGAAATAACAACCTCCCTCTCTATGTTGGAGTGAGGAAATTACACATGCACAATAAGAAAATATTATCTGAGCTCTGGCCTGGCCTCAAACATTCGCTGCCTAATAGGGCTCCATCACACAGCCTGACAGGCATGCTGCAGAACCTCTTACAATGTTGGAGAAGATACAGG
The DNA here is from genome assembly GCF_029931775.1 of Euleptes europaea. NCBI lineage: Eukaryota > Metazoa > Chordata > Lepidosauria > Squamata > Sphaerodactylidae > Euleptes > Euleptes europaea. The sequence goes on from NC_079316.1 coordinate 13,733,707, forward strand.
GGTGCAGCTCTCTGCTGGCACATCCTCTGAAACCTGGAGTGCTCCTCTAAAAGTATTGCTGTTGCAATTGGTTTGTGTAGGCCGGCCGGCCACGGCTGCACTTTAAGGGTCGTGTCGATGGCAGGTTTAACATCTTGATACTAAGGACTCCAGCCATGAAAACAAGTTCACAAAAAGTACTCGCGCCCATAAGGCGTACTCTTTCTGACAATTATATTGGAGTCCAGTAGCATCTTAGGGACTGACAAGATTTTTGGGGTGTGAGCTTTGGAGAGCCAGCATGGTGTAGTGGTTAAGAGCGATGGTTTGGAGTGGTGGACTTTGATCTGGAGAACCGGGTTTGATTCCCCACTCCTCCACATGAGCGGCAGAGGCTAATCCGGTGAACTGGATTTGTTTCCCAACTCCTACGCATGAAGCCAGCTGGGTGACCTTGGGCTAGTCACACTCTTTCAGCCCCACCTACCTTACAGGGTGTTTGCTGGGGGGAGGGAAGTTGATTGTAAGCCGGTTTGATTCTGCCTTGAGTGGTAGAGAAAGTCGGCATATAAAAACCAACTCTTCTTCTTCTTCGCTCCCTTTGTTCGATACGTGAGAAGGGAGCTTTGACTCTTGAAAGTTCATACCCCCCCCCCCAAATAAGGTTGCCAGGTTGCTGGGACCAGCGGGCAATTGCCCGCCCATCCAGCAGGCTGCTTGGAGAAGCTGCTGCACACAGCATGCTTATGTCACTGCCGAGTTTATTCCCGGAAGCGCTGCGTTGCGACGCTCTACCACTCAAACCCGGGGGGCTGAGTGGTAAAGTGTCCCGTAGCGATGCGGCATTTTTGGGAGTAAACCCGGCAGTGACGTAAGCACGTCGTGCGCGGCCGCCCAACCCCGCCCCCAAAAACCTCCCGCCGGTGGAGAGGGGGGACCTGGCAACCCTACCCCAAATCTCGTTGGTCTCTAAGGAGCTACTGGAATCTAGCTGTTCTACTGCAGCCTATCATGGCTACCCACCGAAACCATCTTCCTTCTGACAATGTTTATATCTGTTAATCATCTGTGACATACCAACAGCTTAAAAGGGGAGGGGAATCCTCTCCAAATTGCAAAGGCTTCTGGATTTGGGTCATTTGATGAGAATTCATACCATCAAATAACTGCTTATTTACAAAGATGAAGCATGCAGGGTTAAAATGTAATTTAGAAGGATGGAATTTTGCTTTGAGATAAACTAATCTAGAGTTGGAATATTCAGGTACACGGCATTTTTAATAAATAAATTTTTGTCAACTATATATAATTGTGACATCCCTCAAGTTCAAATGCGCAAAATTTGAAAGCATTTCAAATTAAGAAGTCAAACGTTACTTCTGACGTTTTACTGGACATTTTTTCCAGCTTTAGTTTGTGGTTGATAGTAACAGAGATTTTGCCATCCACGTACAGCACCTAGCAAAATACGCGTTAATTTATAACAATCCCTTTACTTAATAAAACAAGGGGGGAAACCCTTGCGTCCCAAAAAAAACGTGCGCCATTCCCATTGAAACGAAGTGCATTAGATTCCAGTTGGCTCCCAGAGATGACACCGGTTGGCTTTTCCCTCCTCTTCGCCAGCTGCCCGGCCGAGCTTTCTGAAGCGCCGCTCAACTTCTGATCCGCAATTCCATTAGGACCTCTCCCTTTTGCTCCAGTAGGTAAGCAGAATATCTCGCCCACAGCCTGATCTGAGAGCTGCCTAACCGCTGACCTATTACGAACAATGGGCCTTCTCTAAAGGAAGGCCTCGTCAGGATTAGTGGCTTTTGATGAGGCAATCAAATATGCATTTCGGCAGCCAGGAGGCTGCCATGCTGGCAAAATGATCTTGCTGGGAGGCAGGTTGTAAGCCTCGCCACCAGGAAATGGACAATGACGGATCGCCGGCGTTTACATTTGCACAGATCTTTAATTGTCGCCCGGAGAAAGAGACATGCCAAATACTGACACAACAGATCCTTCAAAATAAGTTATGTATTTGTGTTCAGTGCTGTTCGGGGAGGTGGGGAAGGCAAACAAACAGCGCTCTCCCCCCTCCTAATTAGCCGATTTTTTTAAGCATTTTGACAACGGATGTCCTTTCAACTTGTCATGAAGTCCTCTGTGACATTCCCAATTCACATCCTCTTGTTGTTTTAATAAAGATGTTCGTGAGATTCATTTATTTTGGTAGCTGTCCTGGGCAACCTTGGAAAGTGCATCTGAAAATTCAAACGCTTATTCTTTTTAACGTATTCAACTGTGTGTCAACATGCGTGTGGGTTTTTTTTTTTTTTTTTAAGGAAACATTAAATCTGCATCCAGCAGGAAAAAAAAATAGAGGAAAATATTCTGGATCCAAATATTGAAAACAACTGCAAATTCTGTTTTAAAAGCAGGCTCCCGAAGATAGCTTTTAAAAGGTAAACAAGATTTATTTTTTTAAAAAAAAACACATCACCAAATATTCAAACCTTCGATGCAGCAATGGGGGAGAACCGCTGACTTTTTATAATTGGATTATATAAGATAGTCACATTTGCATGTTGGAGACTGCAAATGGAACTGAATTGTTGCATATTTATTACTGATTTACTGTCAACGGGGACCCCCCTCCCTGTTTGTGCAATTAACCCCACTGTTGCCAGCTGGTCCGTTTAGAAGGAAGTATGTCGCTGAGCAAACGAAAGCCGACAATCCCAAAACCCTGTGCCGAAAAAATGCCCCCAAGCACAGAGAAACTCGCCTATAGGCTTTCGTGTTATTGCTGACTTTTGACATCTCCTGTCAGACCTTCTTTTTTATTTTATTTTATTCATCAGCCACCTCCCAGTGTGGCGATTAGAACGTTGGACCAAGATCGGGAAGATTCTGGTTCCATTTCCCACGCTGTCATGGACGCTCGCTGGATGACCTTGGCCTCTCTCTCAGCCCGACCTACCTCACAGGATTGTGGTTGCGAGAAAATACATAAATTTATGGCTCTAATTTTAGAGGTCCAGCATTGGGAGTTGTGCGAACCCTTAAATAGGGTTGCCAGTCAGGTTGCCAACTGCCAGGTAGTGGAAAAGATCCAAACAGCACTCACAAATATATAGAATATAGCAATTAATTTAACCAAAAAGCATAAAAAAGTCCATCACGGACAATATACATAGACTTACCCGATTCCAAGATATTTCTAAACTTTATTGTATTATGCTGGACTGATATCGAGAAATTTGTATGTGTATCTTCCAATATAGGACTGTATTTTGTATATATATATGCTCACTTTTTGCACCCTTGCACCTTATAAATTAATTGCTATATTCTATATATTTGTGAGTGCTGTTTGGACCTTTTCCATTATCCGTACAGCACTGAGCCTTTGTTTTCTCTAACTGCCAAGTAGTAGCAGGAGATCTCCTGCTAATTCAACTGATCTCCAGCCGATAGAGATCAGATCACCTGGAGAAAAATGGCCGCTTTGGCAACTGAACTCTATGGCACTGAAGCCCCTCCCCTCCCAAACCCCGCCCCCCTCAGGCTCCGCCCCCAAAATCTCCCGCCGGTGGCTAAGAGGGACCTGGAAGCCCTAGTTTGCCAACGGTGGGAGGTTTTTGGGGCGGAGCCTGAGGAAGGAGGGGTTTGGGGAGGGGACTTCAATGCGATAGAGTCCTATTGCCATAGAGTCCTATTGCCAAAGCAGCCATTTTCTCCAGGGGAACTGATCTCTATCTGCTGGAGATCAGTTGTAATAGCAGGAGATCTTCTGCTATTACCTGGAGGTTGGCAATCCTACCCTTAAAACATTTGTTTTTACAAACCCTGGTCCTTGGCCTTTAACTGTACAGCAACTGAAGAGACAGAAATTAAGCCACGAAAGGTTTTTTCACCAACGTTAGCAGATTAGGCTACCTTTTATACCTTTAGTCCAACCGTTCTTCAAGGAGCTCAGAGCAGCATGCATGGTTTTGGTCTCCCCATTCTATCTTTACAACAACCATGTGAGGTAGGCTGGGTGGAATGAGAGTGATTGTCCCACCTGATGAGTTTCACGGCTATTTGAGCCTGGGGCTTCCCTCATTCTAATCTGACACTCTATTAAAGGTAAATGTCATCCCCTGTGCAAGCACCGGGTCATTACGACCCATGGGGTGACATCACATCCCAACGTTTACTAGGCAGACTATGTTAATGGGGTGGTTTGCCAGTGCCTTCCCCAGTCGTCTACACTTTACCCCCAGCAAGCTGGGTGCTCATTTTACCGACCTCGGAAGGATGGAAGGACTGAGTCAGCCTTGAGCTGGTGACCTGAAACCGACTTCCGTTGGAATCGAACTCAGGTCGTGGGCAGAGCTTTTGATTGCAGTACTGCAACTTACCTCTCTGCACCACGGGGCTCCTTCTATTACACTAGTCCTAACCTTGCATAGTTTACAGCTCAGAAAACCATCATGAGCACTGGGGGATAGAACACATTATAGTTTGCTAAACTCTAAAGGCTAGACTAACAACACGGTATCAAATCAAACTATAAAATACACTAAAAACATACAATACAATATCCTGTAAAAACATCAGTAAAATAATAAACAAGGGGCGCTTGACTAATAGCAAATAGAGGCCGCTATGGGCCCGCAAGGCAGCCAGGGCCCCAAATGATGGTTAAACAGAATACAGCACCCCCACAGATAATTGGACCAATATAGGGTTGCCAACCTCCAGGTACTAGATGGAGATCTCCTGCTATTGCAACTGATCTCCAGCCAATAGAGATCAGTTCCCCTGGAGAAAATGGCCGCTTTGTCCATTGGACTCTATGGCCTCAAAGTTCCTCCCCTCCCCAAACCCCACCCTCCTCAGGCTCCGCCCCCAAAATCTCCCACCGGTGGCGAAGAGGGACCTGGCAACCCTAGACCAATATAAGGCCTAAAAGAGTGAGGTGGGAGACCAACACTGATGTGAAATCACAGCTGCCCTCAATGGACAGGGGATCAGATGAGATGTCTTATGAAGCCCTTTCCAGCTCTATGACTAATAAAGTGTGGATTTTCTCTGTGTTACTGTGTACCAAACAGCTCCACCACTGGCGTCGGTAGCATGTAATGTAATACATTATAATTAAAATTGTCTCATAGCAACTGAAATGTTTTAATGATCTTTGTAGTTCTATAGAAGTGGGATGCTCAGGTCGCTCAAATGTTGAGACCTTAAACAGAAAGTTTGTCAAGGGAAGGCTCAGGACCGGTCTATAGCCAGAAAGAAAGATTAATGTTACAGTAATTTTAAACAAAATATAAATTATGTGTCAAGTAACTTCATCACTTGCTAAATAGCTGGGCAAAACACTGTATACACTTTGCCCCGTACATAGGGTTGCTAACCTCCAGGTGGTACCTGGAGATCTCGTGCTATTATAACTGATCTCCAGGCGACAGAGATCAGTTCATCTGGAGAAAAGGCTGCTTTGGAAGGTGCAGTCTATGACATCATACCCAACTCAGGCTCCACTCCCAAAATCTCCAGGTATTTCCTAACCCTGAGCTGGCAATCCTAGCCATAGACCTCTCCAAGAGAGAAAAAAAGAGTTAAAATAGGGAAAAATAAAATTATGCATACTGCTCTGAGCTCCTTGGAGAACAGATGGGATAAAAATGCACCAAGTAGATAAAGGGGGGGGGGAGGGAAATTAGGGATCAAGCCTAAGAAGGTCTACTCAGAAGTAAGCCCCGTTTTATTCCATGGGGCTTACTGCCAGGAAAGCGTTCTTAGGACTGTAGGCTTGGTGACTTGGCAACCCTACAGTTTCTCCAGGTGAACTGATCTCAGTCAGCTTGAGATCAGGTGTAATAGCAGGAGATCTCAAGCTAGTACCTGGAGGTTGGCGACCCTAATCCACAGTCATGTTAACATTCTCAAAGAGGGCTGGTGAGGGAGGACTTCTCTTTGCAAAAGCCATGCCAATTCTGCCTTGTTCTTCTGTATACTTGACAATTCTACCACTGAGAACCACAGCGGTGTAGTGGTTAGACTGTCGGGCTAGGACCTAGGATACCCAGGTTCAAATCCCAGCTCTCCCATGGAAGGTCACTGGGTGAACACAATCTTCAGCCTGACCTATCTCACGGAGTTGCTGTGACGGCTGAAAAGGAGGCGAGGAGAACAACGCAAGCTGCTTTGGGGGCCCATTGGGGAGAAAAGGGGGGTATAAATGTAGTAAATAAATAAATAAATAAATAAATAAATGCCACTTTACACAAATTTACCCACAAGAGTAAATTTACCTGGCCTACCATTTCCTAACGTTCCCCACACCGGGATCTCTTTATGGCAGCATATTTTCTACTTCTCCAGTTTTCTGATAACGGAGGTTAATTTTAGTGACAAACCGCACATTTTTGAGATGTACGCTATCTGGGCCCGGTGACTTACTTTTCAGTTTACCGGTTAGCCCTAGAACCTCGTGTTTTTTTAAAAAAAAAAAACTTAATGTGACGTTAATCTTAATTTCTGGCGATAGACCAGTCCTGAGCCTTCCTTTGACAAACTTCCCGTCTGCGGTCTCAGCATTTGAGCGACATGAGCATCCCACTTTTATGGAACTACAAAGATCAGTGAAACGTTTCAGTTGCTACGAGAGAGCTTTAATTTATAACGCATTACATTTGGGTCGTGAAGCTTTGCTACCGACGCTGGTTGATAGCCAGAGAGATCTGACGCGACCGGGCTACATACATTCTAACAATTTCATTCTGAAGAAACGTTCAAGCGTCCTGAAAATATAGGACTTTCTTTACTTTCCCTTTCAACTTCCTTTTCTGTATTCCCTCATTTTTGTACTTCTGAAAGTGTCACTGGTAGAAATCCATGTAAGGTCCTACTTATCTTCCACTCCTAAACTCTGCATCTGGCAGCCCATTCCTGAGCCTTTTGGCGACCGGGGATGGCGTGGCCGAGGAGCTGCGGAGGGTGAGGTTTGGGGAGGGGAGGGACTTCAGTGCCATAGAGTCCAATTTCCAAAGCGGCTATTTTCTCCAGGGGGACTGATCTCTATCGGCCGGAGATCAGCTGTAACAGCAGGAGATCTCCAGCTAGTACCTGGAGGTTGGCAACCTTGCCCATGCACCGCCGCATGTCTCATGTCCTGGAGAGACTGTGCCACCGGGAGAGCAGCGTGCCGCTCCATAGTGCCCAAGCACGGATGGAACTGCCCCCGCCACCAGTGTAAGTGCCTCTTATCATGGTATAGAGGCACTTACGCTGGCGGCAGGGTCACGCTGCCTCCTAGGCCCGTCGCCCCCCAACCTCAGGAATGAGCCCTCTATCTCCCAGGAGGCTCAGTTTGTGCCACCATTATTGCTCTTCCAGTGACATTTGACAATAGTTCTGTTCCAGAATGCCTTTGAAAAATATGAACCTGATTGCTATGTCTAGAGTTATTCATTATTTGTACTTTTGGTGCTTTACAAATAAAAGGTGGCATGGAATTATTCAATAAATATAAGTAGGCTACTTTGACTTCCCAGCAAGAAATATGTGGCAGCTGCCTGTCAGTACTGGAGACTGGAATCATGCAAATAGGTATGAGAAAAGGGATTTGGTTTGATCTCACAAAGGACTGGGCCCTACATATACATGTATACATACATACATACATACATACATACATACATACATACATACAATCACAGAGTTGGAAATGACCACCAGAGTCATCTAGTCCAACCCCCTGCACAATGCAGGACATTCACAACTACCTTCCCCCCAACACCCCCAGTGACCCCTACTCCATGCCCAGAAGCTAGCCAAGATGCCCTCCCTCTCATTATCTGCCTAAGGTTATAGAATCAGGATTGCTGACAGATGGCCATCTAACCTCTTCTTAAAAACCTCCAGGGAAGGAGAGCTCACCACCTCCCGAGGAAGCCTGTTCCTCCGAGAAACCGCTCTAACTGTTAGAAAATTCTTCCTAATATATGAGAAGTCTTTCCATGATCTTCCTTTTTAATCGATAAGAGGGAAAAGTATGCTCCCAAGAAAAAGCTCACAGGCAGACTAACCTTCTGAAGGGCGGGGGGTGAAAGGCTTCTGGAGGCGTAATGACCCCAGCACCGGCATAGATGTCACTTGTGCCATGAGAATGGGCATCTATGCCAACAGTAGGTCACTTAAGAGTCTTCCAGACCTGGTTAGCAGAGCTTCACCTCTCCAGATTTTCAGGAAGCACTATAAAGCTGAATTGTATTGAAGGGCATTGGCGGGCATGTGAAAGGAAATCTGTATTTGTTTCCCTGGATGGCTTTTATCCCATTTTCTTTGAGGTCTTCCATAGGAAAGGATGTGGCTGTTGAATGCGATGAGTTGTATCTGGTTGTTGATGGCTCTTCTTCTATTGGTCTACCTTGGATTTTTTTTAAAAAAAATTCAGTTGCCTTGAGATGCAGGGTAGAAATATTTTAAATAAATAAGATAAGTGGGCTTAGGCAAGCCACTCTGTCTCAGCTTTTCGATCTGCAAAATGGGGATAATAATACTCGTTGCTTTCTAGAAACTGTATGAGAAACACTTTAGAAGAAGAAGAGTTGGTTTTTATATGCCGACATTCTCTACCACTTAAAGGGGACTCAAACCGGCTTACAATCACCTTCCCTTCCCCTCTCCACAACAGACACCCTGTGAGGTAGGTGGGGCTGAGAGCTCTTAATAGAACTGTAACTAGCCCAAGGTCACCCAGCAGGCTTCGTGTGTAGGAGTTGGGAAACAAATCCGGTTCACCAGATTAGCCTCCACCGCTCATGTGGAGGAGTGGGGAATCAAACCCGGTTCTCCAGATCAGGCTCCACCACTCCAAACCACCGCTCTTAACCACTGCACCACGCTGGATACCACGCTAGATACTAGTCATGATGCATACCTATTCTCTCCAGGATCAGAAGAGCAGGCCTATTATATTAGGTGCTGTGGCAGGATGGTGCTGCTGCAGTTGTCTTGTTTGGGGGCTTCCTGGAGGCACCTGGTTGGCCACTGTGAGAACAGACTGCTGGACTTGATGGGCCTTGGTCTGGTCCACCATGGCTTCTCTTATGTTCTTATGGAGGATGGGGCCATCCATAGCTACTAGTCCAAATGGATTCTAGCCCTAATGCATACCTATTCTCTCCAGGATCAGAGGAGCATGCCTAATATTTTGGGTGCGGTGGAACACAGGCAGGATGGTGCTGCTGCAGTTATCTTGTTTGTGGGGCTTCCTAGAGGCACCTGGTTGGCCACCGTGTGAACAGACTGCTGGACTTGATGGGCCTTGGTCTGATCCAGCATGGCTTTTCTTATGTTCTTATGTTAAAGACAGAAACCCTGTCAACATCTGGATCTGATGTGTACACTGCATATTTGAAATTTTATTTTTATGCCTTTTGTTTTTAACTACACAGTGACCTGGTTTGATCTATAAGGATATGACAAAATAAATTTTTTAAAGTAATGGGATTTCGCCAAATATCACATTTTGGCCCTATCCCTCACACCTTTGTGTGACAAGTGTTTTTATTTTACGGAGCAAACCGCTGCTGGGTAATTTGTTTAATATATAGAAATTGTCATTCATGATTCTCTATATCTCTGGTGATTCATGATTCTTTCCCTTAGTCCTCATTTCTTTAAAGGGGAAAAAAAAGGATTGAGCCACTGTTGTTTAATCTGATAATTATGCAAACACTAAATCATACACTGAAGGAGAAAATGTTAACATACATTGAAAAACCAAAATGCTTAGAACTATAATCTGTGTGATAAAATGCATTACTCTGTTTAAAAGGATTGTTTTACAGAAGCAATTAACAATCAGCAATCATATAGTTCAGACCGGTGTTTTGATGCCATCTGTTGGAATAAGACTTCTTACTCCCTAGAATGAAGCTATAATTTTCAGTTTATGGTTTCATTACATACAGTAGAACAGCTACTAAAAAAGGAAGGAAGAACACTATAGATTTCCCTCCTTTTTTTTAACAAAAAAAAAAGCTTCTTTAGTTTGTCATTGTTTATTTTTAGATTTAAAGGGACAGTGTTGGAGGATTTAGGATACAGGCCTCAAAGCAGTTCCCACGTAGCCTCTCTGAATCGCCAAGGAAATTGAAGGGGTTGAGGGACACCGAACAATCCAACTACAAGAAATGAAAATTACACACGGGTAGTAGTGTGTGGGGTGGTGGTGGTGGGCTATACTGTTGGAATCTGATCCAGAAAATGCATTTACGTTATTTCAAACCTAAAGCCAAAATCTCCTTGAGCTAAATAGCTCATTGCACATCGGAAACGTTTGGATAAAGAAGTCCACAACAATTAAGATTGATCTTTATAACAGGATTTCAGGGGTAATGAAACAACACGGGAAATACTGGGTCATCCACATATTCGCTCTTTGCTTTCACACGGTGGCTCAAACTCCTTCATGTCTAGCATGGCTTGCCACCCAGGGCTGGTCGAAATGTTACCCAATTTTCACCACAAGTCTCTTCACCGCACCACAATGTCTAGCGCAGATATTCATGTGAACCTTCCTATTCACGTGGCTGGCTTCCTCCCAGTGTTGGAAGCTGCCGGGGGGTGTTCGTCACCAGCACGAAACACTTCTGTAACTATTATCCAAAGGACCAATACTGCAAGCCGTTTTGTATTCTTCCGCCAGGTGTGTAACATCGTCAGACAGAAGTGACCAGGGACTGTCCAGAGATTTCCAAAATTAGCGTTTCCATTCTCAGACAATGAACTTCATATTAGCGTCATGCAGAAGACAAAGCGTTTAACCCCAAATCCCACTCTAAGCACCGACTCATCTTTATGCCTGGATCGACTGGATACTATTATTACATTTCTTCAATCTAAGGGGCTCTATAATGTTGTCTCACTGATTCCCGTAAAAACAGTAATGGTAAATTGGTGGTCCCAGTTCCTTATCTATAAAATAAGTTAACTTAAGTAATGACATAACCATAGGGATGGAGTGAGGATTAACGCTGCAGAGATGACGCAGCCTGTTACCTGCAGAGAATGCTATATGTAATACTATCACATGTATTAATCTATTAAAAAGAATGCCAACAGTTTGAGCCGAACCATTAAAAGTTATTTTTTTTTAAATCAGCTCATTGAAGATAGTTCTGCCAATGGCTAGGGGTCATGGTAGAGGAACCTCTGTGTCCACAGGCAGCATAATTGGCGACAAAAACGTTGGGAAAAATAACAGAGGATGGTTATTATCTTCAAGCCCTGTTTTTGAACAACCAGAGGTAATGGGTTGCTGATGTGAAGAAGGAGAAGAAGAAGAAGAAGAAGAAGAAGAAGAAGAAGAAGAAGAAGAAGAAGAGTTGGTTTTTATGTGCCCACTTTCTCTACCACTTAAGGAAGAATCAAACCGGCTTACAAGCACCTTCCCCTCCCCACAACAGACACCCTGTGAGGTAGGTGGGGCTGAGGGAGCTGTGACTAGCCCAAAGTCACCCAGCTGGCTTCATGTGGAGGAGAGGAGAAACCAACCCGGTACACCAGATTAGCGTCCGCCGCTCATGGGGAGGAGTGGGGAATCAAACCCGGTTCTCTAGATTAGAGTCCACCGCTCCAAACCACCGCTCTTAACCACTACACCATGCTGGCTTAGATGAGCCTCAGTCTGCTCTGCCAAGGTAGGCCTTAGGTTTTTAATCCAGGTATCCACCTGTGATGCCACAGTAAGACCTGGCACAACTTAATCCTAAATACTCATTTGCAGTCATAGCAATTGTTTGTAAAGTGACGCTCATTTATTTTTAGTAGGAATTTAATTGTATCTGCTGGAACAGTTTTCAATAGCGACATTATTTTAATCAGAGGAGGAACCAATAGATATGATTTCTCTAAGAAGATGAAGCTTTTGCAAAATATCCACGGTTCTATTTTTATAAATGGATTAAATGCTAAATTAACCTTTTTTGTTTTTAATACACTAGAGGGAGCTAGATCCCTATATTGCTAGTGCACAATTAATTGGAAAGAAATGTTCAACACAGTAAACAGCCCAAGTCAGAACATCCGAAAATACACTTTGTAGGAAACAGATTTCACACTTACTAATACGAGAGCCTATCAAGTTAACAAATTTGGTCTATAAAACATAGCAAATACACCTGGGGCCTAGAGAACAAGCCCTATGAGAAAAGGCTGAGAGAGTTGGGAATGTTTAGTCTGGAGAAGAGGAGGTTGAGGGGGGACAGGATTGCTTGCTTTAAGTATTTGAAAGGCTGTCACTTAGAGGAGGGCAGGGAGCTGTTCCTGTTGGCAGCAGAGGAGAGGACTCGCAAGAATGGGTTTAAATTGCCGGCGGAAAGGTAGCGGCTGGATATTAGGAAACATTTTTTTACAGCAAGAATTGTTTGACAGTGGAATCAGCTACCTAGGGAGCTCCCCCTCACTAGCAGTCTTTAAGCAGCGGCTGGACAAGAACTTGTCAGGGATGCTCTCTAGGCGGATCCTGCATTGAGCAGGGGGCTGGACTAGATGGCCTTTATGGCCCCTTCCAACTCTATGATTCTATTATTTACTTATGATAATCTTCATAAACAATGATTTATGTACTGTAAATACACACATACACACATATATATGAATGATGAGGCTCTAATTCTATGGTGTTACTCATAACTAATTCTATCAAAATGTGGACGCACTTTTGGATGCAGCATGATACAGGGGTTAGAGTATTGGACTAGGATCTGGGAGATCTGGGTTTGAATCCCCACTCTGCAATGGAAGCTTGCTTGGAGACCTTGGGCTAGTCAAACAGTCTCAGCCTAACCTACCATCCAGGGTTGTTGTGAGAATAAAATGGGGGTGAGGAGAATTATGCAAGGTGCTTGGGGTCCCCATTGTGGAGAAAGGCGGATATAAATGAAGTAAACCAACTATAAATAATATCCAATTGAAAGTAACACAGTGCAGATTAATAGCATCCACATACCATGCAAACTGAATGTGCATTTCATTTATGCCCACAGTTTCTTATCAAGTAAACAGTATGCATACAGGAGCCTGTTTCTGTACTAGGGTTGCCAGGTCCCTCTTCACCACCGGAAGGAGGTTTTTGGGGTGGACCCTGAGGAGGGCAGGGTTTGGGAAGGGGAGGGGCTTCAATGCCATAGAGTCCAATTGCCAAAGTGGCCATTTTCTCCAGTTGAACTGATCTCTACCGGCTGGAGATTATTTGTAATAGCAGGAGATCTCCAGCTACTGCCTGGAGGTTATTAAAGAAACAACTTGTTCTGCAAATCTACAAGATATACCCCAAAAAAATCACAGCAACTATGGCCAAAAGTTATAAAGAATAATATTCATATGCACTATAAGTGTGTATGTATTAAATTGGAAAATAAGAAAATCACCTGGTATAGCCTCCACACATAAGCAGAAATGTCTTCAAATACAATCTAACCGTGTGAAGGTGTCAAATACACAGGCTTGTATTGACACCTTCACCTTGTTGTATTGTACTTGAAGACATTTCTGCTACTACCTGGAGGTTAGTAAGCCAAAACAGACACCTCTGTGTATAAATGTAGTTACTCCAAATCTAACACAGATCAATCATACAAAGTATAGCTAAACAACAGACTGTATTATACAATAACATTGACAAGCACATACAAAAAGTCCTATTTCTTAAGCATAAAGACACAAAGTCACAATATTCCAGGGTTTCCAAAATTCACTGTCCTAAAGACAGACAAAAAGTCCAACAGGTACCAATTCAAGTTTTTTTCTTTCAGGTGTGGATTCCAGGTAAATATTACTCAGTCTCTTGGGACTGAGTGATCCCTTGATTTGGGATTGATCCCCTGCCCGGGAGGGCTGCTGGGAGCCAGGAGAAAACAGAATCAAACCCCGATAGGTTTTCCAACACTGCAGGGGCTACTCAGCTCACTGGCAGTAGTTCAAGACTCCGGGAAGCGAGAACAGGTGAGGAGACACCCATTGCAGGTACTACTGGCAAATGTAAGGTGATGCCAAGAAGAAGGAGAAACCAAAAGGTGCTGGCTGTGAAATATTAATACACTATAGTCCATTGAAAATCTAGGTAGCTTAAAGCAAAATACAAAGAAATACATCATAAATATAATACCAGTATATAAATCAGCAATGTCCAGCAAACAGCTGTAAATGTAACTAAACCCCACTACAAAATTACACAGCCAGTGGAGAAAGGAAGTGATCTCAGTTAGCTATCCTAATTCTTCAAAGACTGCTTAAAAATAAACACGCACACTCTTCTTCTAGCAACCCTGATATTTTCTAATATGGCAGACTTCCCTTGCCAAAGAGTTCTATTAAGAGGCACCCCAGATGCCCTGACCCATATTTTAATCAATCAAAACAACACACCAAATGCAAATAACAAGAACGTGTAAGAGGTGTCCATGGTAGCTGCTCCACAATTACAAAAATCTCATGCGTGGAATGCTAACAGGAATCTCATTGGCCCAGTGGGAAGTATTAGAAGAATGCTGAATGCATCACTCTCTCTCCACCCACCAGAGATGAGTTTTGTGCACCTGTTTCTACATATGGATGACATTCATTGGGTCAAACAAATGGCACATTCAGAATTTTTTTTTAGAAAAAATTGCTACCATAAACTTCTTAGCCACAAGAACATTTGCATTTTTCGAGAAGAAGAAATTGGCACACAACCAAAAACAAGTGTGGTTATGAATTATGATCAAGGATGGTCCTGAAAAGAAAAGAAAAGAAAAGAAAAGAGAAGAAGAAGAAGAAGAAGAAGAAGAAGAAGAAGAAGAAGAAGAAGAAGAAGAAGAAGAAGAAGAAGAAGAAGAAGAAGAAGAAGAAGAAGAAGTGGTTTTTATATGCCGACTTTCTCTACCACTGAGTCATATCCCCTCCCCTCCCCACCTTCTTCTTCATTTCAGGACCATCCTTGATCATAATTCATAACCACACTCACTCATGACCAGAGGACACTTGTTCCAGAATAGAGTCCATCAATATCTGAAATGAGGTAAGATTTAATAGGGGAATGGGATAGGCACTCCTTTTGGGAGATCATTGTGTCCCTGTGAACATCTGAGCATATGCACGCACAATGGGGACACGAAATATGTCACTACAACACTAAAGAAGTCCCATTGCTCTAAGGGATTAGTTAGGTGCAGGGATGCCATGTTTCTCACCTTCAGATGGTGAGTTTCTGCCTTTCTGCAGGCGTGGCCGTGCTCTAAAAGTAAATACCCATCACACTGATGAGCACTTTGCTAGTAATACAGTCAATTGTCACATGCAAATTCAGTAAGCATAATTCTTATTCAAGTACCGAATTTGTAGCGCTAGCAAAGAAATTGGCACATGACCAAAATCATGTTCATTGCCATGCCTAAAATAAGATGTTTGGGCGGGGGGGAGGCAGCAAAGAGAAGCTTTGCTTGACATTTTTCCTGTAGATCTGAAGCATCCACACAATATCATAAAGACTTCAAGTGTACCTTCATATTCAAAAGAGAAGCAACTTGTTCTTCTAAAATAATTTATTTAGAAGAGGATCTTTTTTTCATTCCCGAAATGCTTTTGATGTAACACTCTTGAAACAAGAAAAAGAAAATCACTGAAGATGGGTTTATGGTTGTGTAGTTCATATAGCAAACAAAAAGATGTAATTTAATACCATTTTAATGTAAACAAAATCATCACCAAATTTAGACAGTGTCAGTCATCCCTGATTGCTTTTTCAGATTTGCCCTATAAAATAATTATAACAAAGATCATAAAATAAAATAAAAAGTTGTTTCCTAAGCAAGGAAATATCCAGATTGTATTTTAGCTGTCAAGCGCCGCAATGTATTAAATATTGAAACCAGTATCAAACACTATCTAACTAAAAGGGCTGGTATATACCAAACATGAGCCAAATATTCAACACAAAAAGAGGTGCCAGATTTCCCCTGAGGAATCTGATTTTTGCTGCCTCGCTTATCTTGATTTATTTCATTTCTACTTACAGCACAGAGAGAGGTTTGTTTACAATGGGGTACAATTCTAGAAGGGGAGTCCATATGATTGGGTAGGGAATTTATGTTATAAAGCTCAGCAACTGGCAAACACTAAGGAAACGCTTTGGCTTAGGAAACGCCTGGGAGAGACGTTTCTATGTAAGATCCCCTGATGAAGCATGTAGCGGAACGTGTAGGGATCTAGAAGATCTAATAAACTCCTCTAACTTGCACCTTGTTCCTTTCCCCCCCACCCCTCCTATCTGCTGGTGCTTCCTTATCTTCTTCCTGTCTTCAACAAACTTAAACATTCATAGCCTCGCCATTGAAGGACTGAGGAGGACCACACACATTTGAGATTCACTGGTATTTTGTATCAATTCATGCTCTCCTTTTCCCCTCAGTAGAAGAAGAGTTGTTTTTTATATGCCAATTTTCCCTACCTTTTAAGGAGAATCCAACCGGCTTACAATCTCCTTCCCTTCCCCTCCCCACAACAGACACCTTGTGAGGTAGGCGGGGCTGAGAGAATTTGGTGGGAACTGTGACTGGCCCAAGGTCACCCAGCAGGCTTCATGTGTAGGCGTGGGGAAGCCAACCTGGTTCTCCAGATTAGAGTCTACCGCTCATGATTAAGGAGTGGGGAAACCAACCCAGTTCACCAGATTAGAGTCCACCACTCATGTGTAAGGAGTGGGGAATCGAACCCAGTTCACTGATTAGAGTCTACCACTCATGTGGAGGAGCAGGGAATCAAACCCGGTTCTCCAGGTTAGAGTCCACCGCTCTTAACCACACTGGCTCTCAGGCTGGAGGGCCAACATTTGCTGGGGATGTCTGCAGCAAAGATTATTTTGTTGGAAACAGACATGCTTTCAGCGTAGAAAGCATAAAATGTTGGGCAGCTCATTCCTGAGTCTTTCGGCGGCCGGGGACAGTGTAGCCGAGGAGCCACTGCAGCGCCTCCAAAGAAGTTCCCTGGCTGTCAAAAGGCTTTAAAAGGCCTTGTAAGAAGTTTTTTAGGAAAATGGGGCATTGTTTCCCATACAGAACAGTGAGGCTGCACCAGAAAGAACCTGGCGCAACAATGCTGTTGGTGGAGGGGGCGTTCCCGGGCTACAGCACCTCCTATGCACTTCCAGCCCATTTCTCAGGAATGGGCTGTTGTGTGTGTGTGTTAAGTGCCGTCAAGTCACTTCCAACTCATGGCGACCCTATGGGCTATTAGTGCACTCCAAAAACAGAGCATAGATACCCTCTAGAATCTCAGCATTGCTTTTGGCTGTGGCTCAGTGATAGAGCATCTGCTTGGCATGCAGAAGGTCCCAGGTTCAATCCCCTGCATCTCCAGTTAAAGGGACTAGGCAAATAGGTGATGTGAAACACCTCTACCTGAGACCCTGGAGAGCCGCTGCCGGTCTGAGAAGACAATACTGACTTTGATGGACCAAGGGTCTGATTCAGTATAAGGCAGCTTCATGTGTGTTCATGTGTTCAGTCATGGGGAGTTCATTGCTCACTTCTAAATGAATGGTTGCAAAAATATGCTTTTCATCACAGCAAGTCTATTTTCACTAATGAGGGTGAGTTAACCTTCAATTCCCACTCCTTCGAACCCAGAAGTGAAGCCAGAAGCCTGTTTGGAATTTCTTCTTTCTCCCTCTCCCATAATACTAGAACACGGGGTCATCTGCTATAGCTGGAGGGTGAGAGATTCAAAACAGATAAAAGGAAGTATTTTTTCACACAACGCATAGTTAAATTGTGGAACTCCCTGCCCCAGGATGTGGTGATGGCTGCCAGCTTGGAGGGCTTTAAGAGGGGAGTTGACATATTCATGGAGGAGAGGGGTATTCATGGCTGTTAGTTAGAATGGATATTAGTCATGCTGCATACCTATTCTCTCTAGTATCAGAGGAGCATGCCTATTATTTTGGGTGCGGTGGAACACAGGCAGGATGGTGCTGCTGCACTCGTCTTGTTAGTGGCTTCCTAGAGGCACCTGGTTGGCCACTGTGTGAACAGACTGCTGGACTTGATGGCCCTTGGTCTGATCCAGCAGGGCCTTTCTTATGTTCTCGATGAAGGGCAATGCATTTCAGGGATGTTGGGTGGGAACTACTAACTAATAATAGGTGAGTTCATTTAGAAAGGTCATGAGAATTGCCATGCTGGGTCAGATTAAAGGTCCTTTTGGTTTTTGCTAGATGCCCCAGGTAAGCTCATAAAGAAAGCAAGATGATAATCACCATCCCTGATCTATTACTTGGAAAACAGGCTTCTGAGATGGGAAGGCACTCGGAGTTTCATTGCCATTCATGATGCTAGAACCAAATTCTACTAAAAAGTTTTATGATTATTATGGATATGAACAACTCATGAAAATTCTGAGAGTATTTTGCAATCAATTAAGTGGTGAACTTTGGATAGGCAGCTGGCTGCTTCTTATGTAGGATGACTTGTGCGTCCCATATGGAAGGAATCATTTCACTATTCCACCATAAGTGTAAATTATAATGTCATGACAAACAACCCTACCTTCAAAGTGGGTGGTGAAAAAACAAGAATCTGACTTTCTGGAGGATTTTGAACAACTTCAAAATTCACTTATGAAATTGTAACATGACAGATACCTTTTAAGAGAAATGTGATCTAAACCTTCGATACGTTTGAAATACATAACCCAAAATCATTCTAAATTCAGGACTTTGACATCTTCCCCCATCCCAACATCCTTTGAAACAGGAAAACATCACTTTCAAATTCTGCAGTAAACCTGAGCTACGAATGCTTGAGTCAGAATTGCCCACCCACCCCCAAGAAATTAGTATTTCTGCCTATTACAGGTTGAGCTGTAGCATGCTACATCACAGTTTGAACCACTGGCAAAACATACAGACTTTGCAACAGGTGCACGAACACCAGAAACAGAAGCTGCTGCTGCTGCTGCTGCTGCTGCTGTTGCTGTTGCTGTTGATGATGATGATGATGAAGAAGAATTAACAACAACAACAACAACATATATAGCCCGCCCTCCTTCCCAGCCAAGCTGGGCTCAGAGTGGATAACAACGTTTACCTTTAAAAACATCACTTAAGACCACAATATCCTATCACAAATAGAACACAGAAATAAAATATTGCATTCTCATAACAAGGAAATAGTAGCCACTGTAGACCCGGCCGGTAGGGTTGCCATCCTCCAGGTACTAGCTGGAGATCTCCTGCTATTACAAATGATCTCCAGTCAATAGGGGTCAGTTCCCCTGGAGAAAATGACCGCTTTGGCAATTGGACTCTATGGCATTGAAGTCCCTCCCCTCCCCAAACCCTGCCCTCCTCAGGCTCCACCCCAAAAACCTCCTGCCGGTGGCGAAGAGGGACCTGGCAACCCTACCGGCCGGGAAGTGTAACCCCCACAAATCAGGAAGTGGAGGAGAGGATGGGGAGGCCAGTAATGATATAAAACTTGCGGCTGCCCTCAGTTATAGGTCTGGTGGAATAATTTCATTTTACAGGCCCCGCAGAACTCTTTCAGTTCCCGCAGGGCCCTGATGTTACTAGAAAGACTATTCTACCTGGCCCTTGTCGAGGACAGCTGCACACTCCTCGGGAGCAAACAGGGTTGCCAGGTCCCTCTTCGCCACTGGCGGGAGGTTTTTGGGATGGAGCCTGAGGAGGGCGGGGTTTCGGGAGGGGAGGGACTTCAATGCCATAGAGTCCAATGGCCAAAGCGGCCATTTTCTCCAGGTGAACTGAGCTCTATCGGCTGGAGATCAGTTGTAACAGCAGGAGATCTCCAGCTAGTACCTGGAGGTTATACAAATCAAACGAAGGGAAAAGAAAAACTGTAATAAGAAAGTGTATAAAAACAAACAGCAGTTCAGGCTATCACACAGTTAAATGCCAAAAGCTATATTCACTATAATGAGTTAATCACAAAATGCCAAAACAATATCAAGCAGGACTCTATATATGTAATAAGTCCTTATGACTCCGGTTAAAACGTGAATCTCCGTGTTGATACCGTAGAGTTCGTGGTTTATTGTCTTGGGTGTGTCTACATTGTCCAGTCCATCTTATTTCTTCGCTTTAACAGGGATTCGGTATTTGCCTGTTTCAACTTTAGTCTTCAAAAAACACCGATGGATAGGGTTGCCAACCTCCAGGTAGTGCAGGAAAATCCGGCAATAACAACTGACAATACTAGAACTGGGACAAAGTGTATTAAGTGCACACATAAACAACGAAAAGGACTGACAATACTATATACAAAAACTATTTCAATAGTCCAAAAGGTACACTTGTTCATAAATACTATTTCTATGGTCCATAAGGTACAAAAGTACTGTGGAATAAGGGCAAAATAGATTTCTTCATGTAGCAGTTTGATAGGAAGACGATCGTTTCTATTTTCTTCTTCAGTTCCATTCCTCTGAATAACTGTAGAGTGGGATTCTGAAAATATGCAGAACCTGCCTTCCAGTCCTTCCTCTCTTCAAATTCCTCTTTTGATCCAAATGGAACTGATTAGAAACAGACTCCCAACTTCGAATGGAACTGAAGAAGAAAATAGAAACGATCGTCTTCCTATCAACTGCTACATGAAGAAATCTCTTTTGCCCTTATTCCACAGTACTTTTGTACCTCATGGGCTATAGAAATAGTATTTATGAACAAGTGTACCTTTTGGACTATTGAAATAGTTTTGTATATAGTATTGTTAGTCCTTTTCGTTGTTTATGTGTGCACTTAATACACTTTGTCCCAGTTCTAGTATTGTCCGTTGTTATTGCCAGATGTTCCTGCACTTCCTTCCTTACCTGTTGGTATTAATGCAGAGGTGTTTATTTTTATTGCTCAACCTCCAGGTAGTGGCAGAAGATCTCCTGCTTTTACAATTGATCTCCAGCCGCTAGAGATCAGTTCCCCTGGAGGAAATGGCCACTTTGGCAATTGGACTCGATGGCATTGAAGTCCCTCCCCTTCTCAAACCCCGCCCTCCTCAGGCTCCGCCCCAAAAACCTCCCGCCGGTGGCGAAGAGGGACCTGGCAACCCTACCAATGGACGGCGTAAGGAATTTGACCGCACCCTTGCTGGTTCTCTTCCGCCACTCTTCCCATTGGAACATCCGAGTTCTAGTTGTACCTGGAGTACCTGGAGGTTGGCAACCCGAGGAGCAAAGCCAGTCGGCCCTGATGCCACAGGCCCTGCCAACTGAACAGTATCGTCCCACGGAGCCTATCTTGAGCAAACAGAAATGCAAGAGCGTAAACTGCCATTGTGAAAGGGCAATCTCGACTCGTACTCTCTGCCGCTACACAGCCTCTATTCATTCTGGGACCCGTATAGGGGAAACCCGTGACTCCAGATTGAGATGTTTGTTTTTTGAAGCGTGAACTCTAGCAAAATAACTCATATGCTTTCGACTTGGCTTTTCTCTTTTGACATTGCCTCGGGCACCTCCCAGGAAATTTCCGGCAGTAAATGCTTTCACAGAAAAAGTTATCTAGCATCCTTCTTCTTCTTTTTTTGTAAACTGGTAAAAGAGGGGGGGGGAGTCCCCTTTTCTCATCCTTAAAAAAAAAAAGAATTTTATCATTATTCCACTATTCACCTTGCGCGTTTGAGAGGGGGGGGCCCTCATCGAATGAATGATTTCCCCTTCTCCGTCCTCGCGAGCCAACCGAAGTCGTGTTGCAAGAGACTGTGACTAATCCAGTATATCAACATTTTATTCACTCTTTACATGAATATTTAAGCAGGAGACCTTTTTTTCCTCTCCATTCCGAAGACTAAATAGAAAAGCTCTTATCTGCAATAGTAAAAGCTGCTATTTTTTTCCCTCCCCCCGTCTCCCCCCTCTCTCTTCCCCCCCACTTCCCCAAGAGGTTTGCAGAGGCTGCATAGAGATAGTTACACACAGAGGCATACTCAAACGAGAAGGCATAGTATATACATGTAATTGGTTGCTTTTTCTTTGCCTCTGAGTCTATCAAAATTGGGGAAATGGTGCTTGCTGCAGACTAGCCATTAACAGGCAGTGTTGCCTCATACTGTGAGTTTGGGGGGGGGGATCGGGGGACAGAAGTGAAGAAAATAGCCCCGGACTGACTGATATCTGATAAATAGTCACAGGAGTCAGTTTATTGCACCAATCGTTAAATAATGGTGTTGATTATAAGGCTGCTAACTACAGATGCCGTAATTGTCTGTCATATATCTTAGTCGCTTGTGACAGGAGCACAATGAAAGAGAGCATCTGCTTGGGGGCAAATGACTTTTGATAAATATCAGCTCTGCTCAAATGTACTTGGATGTGTCTCAATATTTTGGAGAGCCATTCAGGAGGCTTCCACAAATGTGAAGTTATTATTGGTCGGTATTGATTTCGCCGCCTCTCCCCCAACCCTATCCCCCCCCTTTTTTTTTTAAAGAAACAGAGTCAGGAAAGAGAACAAGAGAGTGTGTATGTATCTCAAGGCTCCCGAATATATCTTCTGCTTTGTGTCTGATCTATTCATTCGCCTCTCAAATACAACTTTTAAGAGCGGGGGGATGACCCTTCTTCCCTGCTCCTCTAACCCTCCTCTAACACGAAGCTTGAAAAATTCAATATGTCAGGTTCTTCGCCTCCCTTCTTCCAGAGAGATGTCCCTGCTGAAGGCACAGCTATCAAGTAACAGCCCTGCCAGAACACAAGGGTGGAAAGCCGATCTGAAGAAGCTCCACCGTTTTTCTAGTGTAGTGTAGTGGGGAGGAGCCGTGGCTCAGTGGTAGAGCCTCCGCTTGGCATGCCGAAGGCCCCAGGTTCAATCCCCAGCATCTCCAGTTAAAGGGACGAGGCAGGTAGGTGATGTGAAAGACCCCTGCCTGAGACTTTGGAGAGCCGCTGCTGCTCCGAGTAGACAATACTGACTTGGATGGACCAAGGGTCTGATTCAGATGCAAAAAGTGCTCGAGACAAAAAGCAAAAAAGCACAGCCGCTTTAGCCTCCTTTATTCCGTTTCCGCCAGGATTCAGCCAGGATCGAACGCACATTCGGCAAAAACGCATGCATTCAATCCTGGCTGAATCCTGGCGGAAACAGGGAATAAAGGAGACTAAAGCGACCGTGCATTTTCGCCCAAAGAGATGCAGTGAAAGTGACATCATTGAATTTCTGCCTGTTGCATATAAATCATGAAGGCAGAACAGTACCTATGAATATTTTCCCCTTATTGCCAAACTGGTCATAAAGTGTTTTTCTCCAATAACAACCATAATAAGGACAGTGGAGTGGTTACAGAGTGGGACTAGGATCTGAAAGACCCCGGTCTGAATCCCCACTCTGACATGGAAGATTTTCTGAGTGAGCTTGGGTCAGTCACACACACTCAGCCTAGCCTACTTCACAGGGTTGTAGTGAGAATAAAATGGAGGATGGGGGATAATGGAAGCCATTCTGGGTCCCCAATGGGGAGAAAGACAGGGGGGTATAAATGAAGTAAGTAAGTAAGTAAATCAAATGTTAAGATCGTAAGAACATAAAAAAAAGCCCAGCTGGATCAGACCAAGGCCCATCAAGTCCAGTAGTCTGTTCACACAGTGGCCAACCAGGGGCCTCTAGGAAGCCCCACAAACAAGACGACTGCAGCAGCACCGTCCTGCCTGTGTTTCACAGCACCTAATATGATAGGCATGCTCCTCTGATCCTGGAGAGAAGAGGGATGCATCATGACTAGTATTCATTTTGACTAGTAGACATGGATAGCCCTCTCCTCCATGAACATGTCCACTCCTCTCTTAAAGCCTTCCAAATTGGTGGCCATCACTACATCATGGGGCAGGGAGTTCCACAATTTAATTATGTGTTGTGTGAAGAAATACTTCCTTTTATCTGTTTTGAATCTCTCGCCCTCCAGCTTCAGCAGATGACCCCCCACTCCCCCATTCTGGTATTATGAGAGAAGGAAAAAATCTTCTCCCTGTCCACTCTCTCTATACCATGCATAATTTTATAGACCTCTATCGTATTAAGGGAAGATGACTGGGGAAGGCACTGGCAAACCACCCCATAAACAAAGTCTGCCTAGTAAACGTCAGGATGTGACATCACCCCATGGGTCAGGAATCACCCGGTGCTTGCACATGGGACCTTTATCTTTATCGTATTATAGTGAACATTATATTGAAATATCTAAGAAGCAAGATCTGCAGAATTATTAAGGACATAAAATACAAAGAATAAGTTCTGGAGAGTCAGGAATCATATCTATTTGCCTTTGTGGATGTTTGTTCATCAGTTTTACTCAGCACATCCATTTCTTCCTTTAGAACACATCTAAAAAGCTTTATTTAAGGAACCAACCAATACTGGAGGCCATTTTTCCACTCAGGGATTTTAATGCGTATGAACTTTGAATGGTTTGCCTAGATGAGGTAAATACCAATCCCTTTCTCAAGAAGACATATCTAACAAAATATAAACATAGTAAAATCAGTTCCTGCTGAGGTTACTCTATCAAAACAAAAGTCACAGGAGAATCAGCCTTCTATCTCTGTGTCCCTAGAAAGAATCATGCATATTCCAGAAACTGAATATTTATACAATCAACAGGTAATCTAAACTTTAAGTAAATTAAATAAATGCATACACAATTTGATGTAGTGCATGTAGTACTACATGTGTATGTAGGGAGGGGCTATGGCTCAGTGACAGAACATCTGCTTGTTGTGTACAAGGTCCCAGGTTCAATCCCCGGCATCTCCAGTTAAAGGACCAGGTAGTAGATGATGTGATGAGTAGGGTGATGAGTAGTAGATGAGTAGGGTCTCTACCTGAGACCCTGAAGAGCTGCTGCCAGTCTGAGTAGACAATACTGACTTTGATGGACCAATGGTTGGATACTGTATAAAGCAGGTTCATGTGTATGTGTATAGTGGATGCTATGAGTCTGATTATGTAGTAGTTGTGGTGGACTCTAATCTGGAGAACCGGGTTTGATTCCCCACTCCTCCACATGAGCGGCAGACTCTAATCTGGTGGACCGGGTTGGTTTCCCCATTCCTCCACATGAAGCCAGCTGGGTGACCTTGGGCTAGTCACAGTTCTCTCTGAACTCTCTCAGCCTCACCTACCTCACAAGGTGTCTGTTGTGTGGAGAGGAAGGGAAGGAGATTGTAAGCCGGTTTGATTCTCCTTAAAAAATAGAGAAAGTTGGCATATAAAAACCAATTCCTCCTCCTCTTCCTCTTCTTCTTAGAGCACAAGGAGAACCTAGCTATAGTTCGCCATGGTGTCAGCCGGCTCCATCCTTTGTGTCCAACAGCACAGTTTCCAATTTATCCCATCCTGTTGCTCCATCCCAGGGCTCATAAGACCACCTGTGAAGGTCCTAGCCATGAGCTCAAGTGCAGACACTAAGGTGCTATTCACACAGCCCAAATAATGCACTTTCACTGCACCTTAACGATCGTTTGCAAGTGAATTTTGCCAGTTAGCACAGTAAAATCCAGTTTCAAAGTCCATTGAAAGTGGATTGAAAGTGCATTATTTGGGCTGTGTGAATAGCACCTAAATCATCCTCTCTTCTGCCATTTGACACAAGTGGAAAGAATCGATTTAGGATCAAAGAAGTGATGGATGAGCAGCGCTTTGTGACTAGTAGAGTTGCCAACCTCCAGGCAGTGGCTGGAGATCTCCTGCTACTACAGCTGAGAGCCAGCGGGGTGTAGTGGTTAAGAGCGGCGGTTTGGAGCAGTGGACTCTGATCTGGAGAACCGGGTTTGATTTCCCCACTCCTCCACATGAGTGGCGGAGGCTAATCTGGTGAACTGGATGTGTTTCCCCGCTCCTACACACGAAGCCATCTGGGTGACCTTGGGCTAGTCACACTCTCTCAGCCTCACCTACATCACAGGGTGTCTTTGTGGGGAGAGGGAAGGAAGGGGAGGTCATTGCAAGCCGGTTTGATTCTCCCTTTCTTTAAAAGGTTAAATATTTGTTTATTTAGAATGGGGATACAGAAAGAAGAAAGGGGATAGGGGATCCGTCTGCGAATAAAGTATATAAAAAAAAGAGAAATTACAACATTGTTACAGCATCTTATTTTCTAATTGATCAAGCAGACTATCTCTAGGTTTGATTCTTCCTTAAGAGGTAACGTTGGCATACAAAAACCAACTCTTTTTCTACTTCTGTTCTCCAGGAGACAGAAATCAGACCACCTGGAGAAAATGGCTACTTTGGCACTTGAGTCTATGTCACTGAAGCCCCTCCCCTCTCCAACCCCACCCTCCTCAGGGTCCACCCCCCAAAATCTCCAGGTATTTCCCAACCCGGAGCTGGCAACCTACTGACTGGGAAGGGGCAGGTTTCTTGCAAGGAGTGGGGAGAGCCCCTGCATAAAGGCTATTTCTCATTGTGAGAAGGAAAACAAACCTTCGGTGTTTGCTGTTTGTTCTCTATTACAAACCAGAATCGAAGCAAACTAAAAGATAAACCGAGTGTCCTTAACTCTCAGTTCAAAGATCAAAAGCGGCTCCTAATTAATCAATTAAAACCAGTTGACTAATCCACAGATTAAAGCTCACAAATCCTATTTGTTACTTATCCTGAGCTTCTGGAATTGGCTGAGCGAAAATCTAGGCAAAATCAATACCTCGGGGCTAAGGGGTTGCATTGTGACTAGATAAATGAAAAGAAAATATCCCCAGCACTGCAGAGAGAATGGCAGAAGCTGCTGAAGCAGGAAAATAGTTTTTGATGTAAAATTGGCTCTCAAGGATCTCTCTCTTTCTCTCTCTCTCTCTCTCTCTCTCACACACACACACACACACACACACACACACCTGAACAAGAAAAATCAAATTTCTGAATCCATAACAACATGCCCAAAAGCTATCCAGTTATTGTTTGCAGGCTAGTTGGCTTCCAACTTATCCCTCACCCCCAAAACACTGCTCCATGTAGCAACAGTGTTCAATCTTTTCAGCTGCTTTCTGATTTAGTGTGCAATTATTATTTTCCACAATACCACAACATCAATTCCTTATATGAAGAGGGTACAAATGTTGACTCCTTTCCCTCCTCCCAGTCTCCTGCCTTGTCCTCCCTACCTATTTTCTTTCATCTCTTTACACTCGTCGGGCTTTTCTTTTCCCATTTCTCTGAGATATTTCCTTTTATCAAATCTTCCCGTTCAAGATTTTTAAGTCAAGCCCACTTGATTTCCCCACCTCCTTGTTCTTTGTTCATTTTATCTCTATATTCCTTTCATCTACCACAATTGTTCTCTTCCCCTACCTTTAGGGTTGCCAACCTCCAAGTACTAGCTGGAGATACCCAGCTATTACAACTGACCTCCAGCCAACAGAGATCAGTTCCCTTGGAGAAAATGGCCGATTTGGCCATTGGACTCTATGGCATTGAAGTCCCTCCCCTCCCCAAACCCCGCCCTCCTCGGGCTCTGCATCAAAAACCTCCCGCTGGTGGCAAAGAGAGACCTGGCGACCCTTGGCCACGGCGATGTGGTGCTTCCAGGAGTAAACCCAGAAGTGACATAATCGCGTCGCATGTGCAATTGCCCCAGTCCTGTCCCAAAACCCTCCCACCAATGGAGAGGGGGGACCTGGCAATGCTACCTAAAAATGCTGCTATCCCAAGCAACCTCTTGGACATGCCATTCAGCCAAGGGGTTGGGGAAGGGGCAGCAAACATCTCGGACTTCTCCTGAGGGCCACCAGCCGGTTTATTTCAAGTGTTTACTGCTCTTGCTTCTTTTGTCAGCCTACTGTGGTTTCCTGGTCCATCTTCCAAGGTGGCCATTTTCTCCAGGTGAACTGATCTCCGTCACTTGGAGATCAGCTGTAATAGCAGGAGATCTCCAGTTACCAGCGGGAGGTAGGCAACCCTACTGGGAAGTGAACTTAAAAGGACAATTGTGGGAAGAAGGGACCTTTTCCTCCCCTCTCCAATTGACATGTGCAGCTGTTATCACAAGGGCACTTAATAAATGAAGATTTATATCTGCAGTATGGCATACCATCAGCTACCCACGGAAAAGGGATTTCCTTATGATCATGCTTGATTTTATAAGTGCACTTGTATTCTTCTTTCAAGAGATGATGCAGTGCATAAGATTGTGTGGAAGAATTCAAATCTGTTGGAAAAGCTGGTGGGGGGAGTAATTCATGCTTGAATTACTAATTACATGGCCTTCAGTAGTACCTCTTCTGTCGTGAAAGGTTCTAGGGGTTAAACCTTTCTGAACATTGTGCCACTTCAGTCTCTTAGACCTAATCTCGAGGTTTGGGTGGAGTAAGGACAGATGCTTGACAGTGGTTATTCACCGGTGAGTAAAAGGCCTTCTGCCAAGGATCAGAAACATCTATTTTTTCACAGGCAAGTTACAGCAAAGTGACGTGTAAGTAGGGTTGTCAACCACCCGGTGGTAGCAGGAGATCTCCTGCTATTGCAACTGATCTCCAGCCAATAGAGAAGAGTTCACCTGGAGAAAATGGCCACTTTGGCAATTGGACGCTATGTCATTGAAGAAGGGCTGCCAGGTCCATTTTCACAACCGGTGGGAGGTTTTGGGGGCAGAGCCTGAGGAGGGCGGGGTTAGAGGAGGGGAGGGACTTCAATGCCATAGAGTCCAGTTGCCAAAGCGGCCATTTTCTCCAGGTGAACACATGAAGCTGCCTTCTACTGAATCAGACCCTTGGTCCATCGAAGTCACTATTGTCTACTCAGACCGGCAGCGGCTCTCCAGGGTCTCAGGCCGAAGTCTTTCACATCACCTACCTGCCTAATCCCAGTGGGTAGCCGTGTTAATCTGTTTGCCGTAGTCAAAAAGGGCAAGAGTCCAGTAGCACCTTAAAGACTAACAAAAATATTTTCTGGTAGGGTATGAGCTTTCGTGAGCCACAGCTCACTTCTTCAGATACTAGCTGTATCTGAAGAAGTGAGCTGTGGCTCACGAAAGCTCATACCCTACCAGAAAATATTTTTGTTAGTCTTTAAGGTGCTACTGGACTCTTGCCCTTTTTGACTACTGCCTAATCCCATTAAGTGGAGATGCCTAAACCAGTGGGAGAGCTGGTGGGGGGACGTGGAGGGTGCAACCTCAGCTGTGTCACTTATGTCACTTATAGGGAAAACCCGGAAGTGGTGTAGGGTCCCCAACATGGTATGGGTCCCCAACATGGTGAACTGATCTCTATCGGCTGGAGACCAGTTGTAATAGCAGGAGATCTCCAGCTAGTACCTGGTAGTTGGCAACCCTACATTGAAGTCCCTTCCCTCCCCAAACACCGCCCTTCTCAGGCTTCGCCCCAAGAATCTCCAGGTATTTCCCAACTCGGAGCTGACAACCCTACATGTAAATAATAGGGTTGCCAGGCTGAACCTGGCAACCGGTGGGAGAGCTGGTGGTGGGGACATGGAGGGTGCGACCTCAGCTGTGTCACTTATGTCACTTATAGGGAAAACCCAGAAGTGGTGTAGGGTATGAGTCCCCAACATGGTGTTTGTGGGTGCCTTGGTGCCTGCCAGCTAGTGTTGCCAGCTCCGGGTTGGGAAATACCCAGAGATTTTTGGGGCGGAGCCTGAGGAGGGCAGGGTTTGGGGATGGGAGGAACTTCAATATCATAGAGTCCAATTGCCAAAGCAGCCATTTTCTCCAGGTGAACTGATCTTTGTCGGCTGGAGATCAGTTGCAATAGCGGGAGATCTCCTGCTAGTACCTGGAGGTTAGGCAACAAAAATAAACCAGCACTAGACTAAACCTCTCAACATGTATTGTATATCATCATCATTACCTTTATTAGGCATTTACATCAATATACAATAAACAGAATTACGAAATCGGTTAAAACAGATTACATTAAAAGGACATTACTTAGAAGTATGTGCAAACTGCTAGTACAAACTGATGATGATGACGTATTGTATATCTTCAATTACAATGTGCAAACACAACATACAACCTATAAACATACTATACACATAAGAAAACCTACTCTTACAACAATACAAAAGAAAAGAAATAAGTCCATACAGATCCTCCGTCTCCATAAACTTGAACAACTAGCATTTTATCAAGGTTGGAAAGGTAACACATCAGTTTTTTTGCCCACCAAGTGGTTTAAGAAAGTGGGTGTGGCCTGGAGGGGCTTTCCCCAGTAAGTCTTTTGATTAGCCATTGGAGATTTGATTGGCATGCATTCTCTGCTTCCCTCCCCACCCCCATTCTTGCAAAGCCCCATCTACCCCTGAGCAAATTTTCCACAGCACCAGTGGAAGCAACCCTAAAATTGTATAAATATCACTCCAGTTTTCTGCTCAACGTTTTCATTTGTCACCGCAAACATAAAAGAAAAGAGAGACAGACAAGAAAGAAGCAAAATGACCAGGGAGAAAAAATAGTAGGGCAGAGCAGAAGAGAGAATACATTTTGTCAGGAATGGGTTAACTGACTGAACTCCAGCTTTCTTACAGCCCTCCTATCCCATTCTTTTGCAGGCATTTGGGACAAACCTGCTTGCACATTTTCCTTATAACTTCACAACGAAAAGAGATTTACTTTTTCCAAAATGAAAGCTGGGAATCAGTGAGGGGCCATTGCACAGAATATTCGGAGGAGGAGGAGGAGGAGGAGGAGGAGAAGTAGTAGTAGTAGTAGTAGTAGTAGTAGTAGTAGTAGTAGTAGTAGTAGTCCAGGACGTCCAGAGGAGGGCGACCAAGTCCTATGAGGAAAGGTTGAAGGAGCTGGGTATGTTTAGCCTGAAGAGGAGAAGCCTGAGAGTGGATACAATAGCCATGTTCAAGTACTTGAAGGGCTGTCATATAGAGGTTGATGCTGAGTTGTTTTCTGTTGCTCAAGAAGGTTGGACCAGAACCAATGGGTTGAAATTAAATCAAAAGAGTTTCCGTCTAGACATTAGGAAGAATTTTCTTACAGTTAGAGCAGTTCCTCGGTGGAACAGGCTTACCACGGGAGGTGGTAAGCTCTCCTTCCGTGGAGGTTTTTAAGAAGAGGTTAGATGGCCATCTGTCAGCAATGCTGATTCTGTGACCTTAAGCAGATGATGAGAGGGAGGGCATCTTGGCCATCTTCTGGTCACTGGGGGTGTGGGGGGGGGAGGTAGTTGTGAATTTCCTGCATTGTGCAGGGGGTTGGACTTGATGACCCTGGTGGTCCCTTCCAACTCTATGATTCTATTCTATTCTAGTTTATTTTTGTTGTTGTTAATACACTAATGGGTGGTTAGTATTGTTTGCTACCTTCCTATGTTCTAAAATCTTTCATTCTGGTTTCCTGACCCAAAAAAAAAAATTACCCAAAGCTAAGGGGACCGGGGGGGATTATTATCAGCAATAAGTTGGGTGAAACAGATCGCTCGGATATTCTGGTAATAGCTTTAGCCTTGACCTTGGAGTCTGTATTGCTTATTACGAAAGTGATTTTTTTGTCTTTTATAGCCATTTTCTCATACTACATTAAATTATGGGCACTTGTTTTAAAAGCGAGCTGCTATTCACTGCCGAGAGCAATTCCAGGCACTCGTTTTGTCTAAAACCTTGTACCTAAGGGTAAGAACATACAGTGCATCACTCGTATTGACATTGCATTACTATTTATTTATTAATGCCTATGATCCAGAGCTCCTCGCTGAGTTCAGAGGAGAAGCCAGGGAGTTTACAAATGAACCTACCTGCCCTTTCTAACAACTGAAGATCCAATTACAATGATACTAATAGCCATCTATGGCTGGTTTTTTAAAGTATTGAAATAATCCCCCAGAATCCACTACTATGTATGCTGTTTATTCAAATTAAATAATTAGCATTCAGTATTTGACACCCAGGATGGGATATTTAGGTCATTTATGCATTGAAGTTTTACCTGAGGTTCATTGCTCCACCTGAGCATTACCTGAGGTTTGTGGACCCACCCTTTCCTGCTGGGAATCTATGCACCAGCAGTCTCCAAGCTCAAATCAAGTCCCCACCCCTCTAAATGCTGCTTTGTAATTGGCTTACTTTGTAGAGTTTACTGTGAGAGAAAAGTCCTCCTGCCCAAAATCCAACTGCTGCATAAAAAAAGCATTTTAAGAACAAGAAACAAAAAATGGAGCAATCTGAAAGGTGGGGGGGGGAATCCAAGCCTCGGTTTTAAAAAGCCTTTCTTCTGCTCAGAAACAGCTCCAAGGAAGCAGGAGGCTGAGTTCAGGGGAGATGGAACGGGAAGACCCAGACATTGCAAGGGCTAGCAGCGAGGTCATCTCTAATGGACGGAAAACTCATGCATAATTCCAAGGAACAACCGAGACAGACCGGGGGTAAACGTGAGTGAAAGTACCCATGCATAAATGACCTTAGTATTAGTAATTCAGCTTTCATATCACTATTCAATAACAATATCTGGTTGAATCCAACAAACTATGAATGGAATGAATTCACAGAATGGGTCTCCACCCTTTTCGCCTTGGATTTTTACATCTTCCCGTGATCTGACAGTAAAAGCACTTCGTCAGTGGAACAGGCTTCCTTGGAAGGTGGTTTGCTCTCCTTCTTTGGAGGTTCTTAAGCAGAGGCTAGATAACCATCTGACAGCAATGCTGATTCTGTGAACTTAGGCAGATCATGAGAGGGAGGGCAGGAAGGGTTGTGTCAGTGTTTGGCTCTCATGGCCCTTTCTTACAAGCCCAGGGAAATGCCAACTAGGGTTGTTGGGGAAAGAAATTCGGAAAAATTCGGATCCAGCAAAAAATGGCCCGTTTTTATTTGGGATATGCCAAAGTCCGAACTCCCCCGATTCGGATCCGTGGATTTCGGCATGCAATTCAGAGTTCACGAATAAATTCGGCCATTTAAAGTCATTAAAAAGACTTTCATGCCTTTCCGCGGCTTCGGGGGAGCATGTTTGGAGGTAGAGGTCCCAAACTTTCAGTGTAGCTTGAGGGGACCCTTCTTGCAAGAACCCCCAAGTTTTATAAAGATTGGGTCAGGGGGTCCCGAGATATGGGGCCTGGAAGGCCCCCCCAAATCGCCCATTGGAATAAAGTCATAAAAAACACACTCGTGGCTTTCCATGGCTCGGGGGGGGGGCATTTTTTGAGGTAGAGGTCCCAAACTTTCAGTGTAGCTTGAGGGTACCCTTCTTGCAAGAACCCCCAAGTTTTGTGAAGATTGGTTCAGGGGGTCCCGAGATATGCGGTCCCCCTTCCCATCTGCCCATTGGAATGAATGGGAGCAGGCGATCCTTAATGTGCACCTAGAAAGCAGCAAATCCAAGGCAAAACCTCCCATTCTTTCTGGGACAACCAGAGAGAGACTCAAGCTACACTGAAAGTTTGGGACCTCCACCTCCAAACATGTCCCCCCCCCCCGGAGCCATGGAAAGCCGCGAATGTGTTTTTAATGGCTTTAGTCCAATGGGCAATTTTGGGGGGGACCCCTTACGGGCCCCATATCTCGGGACCCCCTGAGGTAGTTGTGAATTTCCTGCATTGTGCAGGGGGCTGGACTAGATGACCCTGGTGTTCCCTTCCAACTCTATGAGTCTATGATTCTATGTCAGCCCTGCAGGAGACAAACTGTTGCTGGATAGTGTACTAAGCTGTACTCATGTGGCTGGTACTGCTAGAGAATTCCCAAGCCAGCCATTTTAACAATAAACTTAAGACACTAAATATTAAAGAAGATAAACTGCAACCATCTTTACACAGTTAGAGGAAAACGAGTGTGTATTACAGACTAAGCAAGAATAAGAAACGTTTGCGTGAGAATGGAGTGAGGGATCCTCTCCCTCCATCCCAGTCCTTCCAGCTAGAATATAGGGGTGTGTATGGATATGTAAGGATCATTGCCAACAAAACATAACAACAATGATCAGGATTGCCAAACTCAAACAATATTAAAGCTTATAACGTATTATTGTTACTTTGCAGGAACTATATGATTCACAAGAATATTCACAAGAAAGGTACCGTATATACTCGAGTATAAGCTGAGTTTTTTAGCCATGATTTTTGGCTTAAAAAACTCACCTCGGCTTATACTCGGGTCAATACGGTAATTCGCCTGCCGGGCCCTCTCCCAGCGCGCTCCCGCCAGCCAGCTGATGGGCGGGCTGTCCCGCCTTCTCCCCCCACCCCACCCGATCGCGCCTTCTGCGCGGCGGCAGTGGCGGCTTCTTCCCCACCCCACCCCTCCCGATCGTGCCTTTTGCGCGATCGTGATCGCGCTTTTTGCACGATCGTCATGCCTTTTGCGCGATAGCGGCGGTTTCTTCCAGACGTGTTTTGGCCTGAATAGACCTTCCTCAGTGGTCATAAATAAAGAAACTTATAAAAACACATCTGGAAATAAACCCTATGAGATATTTTTATCTAATATTTTTGTGTGGTTGATGTAAACTCTTAACCCAAATTGTGTGTCTTGCCTCATGGACAATTCTGCATCAGATTGTGTGAGCGACGGTCTGGTCTAGCATTGGTCATTTACATTGATTGTATATCAACTGGGTATAAGAATTTTATAACTGATATTTTTTATATGTTGCCTGTATTCCAGGCCCTGTGTTTGTAACCATTTTATAGTGTACACCTTGCAATAAATGTAATTATTTTGTTCTAGTGTGTAGTTTGTAGCTCAGCCTTAGAAGCTCTATACCAGGGGTGTCCAATCTTTTGGCTTCCCTGAGCCACATTGGAAGAAGAATTGGCTTGGGCCACACATAAAATACACTAGCACTAACATAACACTAACATAATGTTTTAAGTTTACGATTTTGTGTTGGGCTGCATTCATAGCTGTTGAGGCCCAGGAGGCGCAGTTTGGGCAAGCCTGCTCTATACACTACAGTTAACCCATACTGGAATGGTTACAATGGTATTTAACATTACCAGTTGCCTCTTTCGTCACAGTCAGGAGGAGAGAGCAGCCAACTGTGATCCCAACAATCGTGTGAATCAGCACTCTGTTTCACTTTAACATGATCTTTTCATTGATATTTGTTTTGGTAATACACAGCTTTTTTTGGGGGGGGGACTCCCTACCCCTGAGGGGGCGAGGGAATGCAAGGCTGTGATCCACAGATCCTGTTAAGCTGCACGGGCGCTTGTTGCAGTAGGCAACATGTTGTGGCACACGAGGGGTTAAAAGCATTGCCGTACACATTAAGCATATGTTTCAAGCCAGCGGGGTGCCAGTCTAAGATGTCCTCAAAGCCTAATTTGATAGATATTATGCCATATGCTGCTGCAAGCCATTAGTAATGAAGAAAGTAAAAAAAATATATGGATGAGCAAAGTAGGAGCTCTTATGGATGGAGTGTTTTTAAATCAGGTTTATAATTTACCCAGCGTCCGACCACATGTAGAGTGCATTACTCAATTGAACTTGCAAGCAGATAAGAAAGCAGTTTCTTCTAATAAGCACTTCAACTTATTGGCTCTACAATTACTTGAACCAAATTACCAGCAGCTGCTGCCTATTTGGGAGATTTATCTTAGACAAGGAGATACATTAGTTTCCAATCAACAAACCATTCAAGGGCTCTATAAAAAAAAAAAATTCTTAATCCCACTATATTTATTTAGAATTAATTTGAGATATCTAATATTTTTTAAAAAAAATGTTACTCGGTTTTCTTTTCTAAAACTTTTTCTGTCCTTAGAACATTGGATACGTACAACTTGGAATTTAATCGAACACCGAAGAACATGCTCAGCATCTACCACTGCATGTTTACTTTTTGCTTTGCTAAACTCAGAGGGCCGTTATGTTAACTATTTACATCAGAAACATGCCTAGCCTTCATGTCGCAGAGCAGTGAGGGTCTTTCCTTGCCTCTGGGCCAACTTTTGTGATTGTTTGAGGTGAGCATATAAAAGGATTAGTGTTCATTTTGTGTGCGTGTATCAAATACGTGCTTATTGATATAAGACTGGTTCTGGTAGAATTTATCACGCCATCAGTGGTGGATCTACAATGAAACTAATGAAGCTTAAACTTCAGTAAACAGGAATTGCAGCATCGGTGGGTGCGTGCACGATTGCCCGCCAGATTTCAGCTGGTTGGCGGGCAGAGGGACACATTACCGGGGGGTTGCCAGCCAAAAGCGGGCACCTGGCAACCCTAACTATACCTCAGCTGGTTCATGGCTATCTTCTACCCTTAGTTTGTGTCAGACTGAGGTAGGGAGTTACATTTAAGTGCTCCGGCAGTTTTAAAAAAATGAAGTTCCTGAATATAAAATATTAGTATGTCTAGGAGAATAGTTTGGCCTAGCCTTTGCTTGACATAGCCTTCATTTTTGCAGAGCTCAAAAAAGGTATTGCAAAGCTGGAGAAAGTACAGAAGAAGGCAACCAAGATGATTGAGTTGAAGCACCTTTCCTATGAGGAAAAAAGATGACTAAGGGAGGGGACATGATACAGAAGAAGAAGAAGAAGAAGGAAAAGAAGAAGAAAAGAAAAAGAGTTGGTTTTATATGCCGACTTTCTCTACCATTTAAAGCAGAATCAAACCGGCTTACAATTACCTTCCCTTCCTCTCCCACAACAGACACTCTGTGAGGTAGGTTGGGCTGAGAGAGCTCTTAATAGAACTGTGACTAGCTCAAGGTCACCCAGCCGGCTTCAATTGGAGGAGTGGGGAAACGACCTGGTTCACCCGATTAGCCTCCGCAGCTCATGTGGAGGAGTGATGAATCGAACCCAGTTCTCCAGATCAGAGTCACCACTCCAAACCACCGCTCTTAACCACTACACCATGCTGGGTCCCGGATTTATAAAATTATGCATGGGGTGGAGAAAGTGGATACAGAAAAAATTGTCTTACTTTCTCATAATACCAGAAGTTGGGGGGCCCAATGACGTTGATAGGCAATAGGTTGAAGACTGACAAAAGGAAATGCTTCTTTACTCAATGAGCAATTAAATTATGGAATTCACTGCCAGTGGAGGTAGCGATGGCCACAAGCATAGATGGCTTTAAAAGGGGGTTAGACAGATTCATGGAGGAGAGGTCCATCAATGGCTGCTCGCCTTGGTGAGTAAAAGGAATATCCATATTAAGAGGCAGCAAACCTCTGAATACCAGTGCCAGGAGGCAGCATCAGCAGAAGGACCTGGCCTCTGTACAATGGCCCTACAAGGTAATATTGGCTGCTGTGTGAAACAGGATGCTGGACTATATGGACTACTGGTGTGATCCAGCAGAACTCTTCCTACATTCTTATGGCATCTATCTATTCATTTTTTACAGGGGGGCATACTCAGATGAACAAATCCTTCTTTGATGTATGAAGTACAGTCCAGAAAGGGCGTATCTGAATCACAATGGGTAGCCATGTTAGTCTGTCTGTAGCAGTGGAAAAGAGCAAGAGTCCAGTAATACCTTAAAGACTAACAGAATGTATAGTAGAGTATGAGCTTCCATAAGCCACAGCTCACTTCTTCAGATCTAAAGAAGTGAGCTGTGGCTCACAAAAGCTCATACCCTGCCAGAAATTTTGTTAGTCTTTAAGGTGCTACTGGACTCTTGCTCTTTTCTACTCATATTTGAATCAAATGAAATGAAAACTTTTCTAGAATTGTATGGCGATAGATGCTTCTTCTGAGGCCTGATAGGCAAAAGAATACTGAACACTTATGCAACATGTTTATGGATTTCCCTCTCCACAATTTTCCTTACAAGTAAGAAATTAAAATTTCTATTTCATACAATTAGACATCATCACCACCGACCTCAGACTGTCAAAGTTCAAAAACTAACCTACTCATATTCATTCAACTGAACCTGCTATTTTACTAATTATCCTTTCCTCTTTCAAAATGATCTCTTTCACAGCTGGGAGAAATCTAACCCTCTCAGGACCCAATCAGATGCTCACGTCAATTTGTCTAATTGATGCCAGGCTTAATATACCTCTTAATTATGACTGCAAACACTTTGTTAAGACAAATCAAACCTAATGCCTAACAAAATTCCTTCCCTAATCATTTTAGAACAACATATTATTTTATCACTTATAGATCATATAATGTGCTTCACCACTTTTATATTGCCATGGCTCACAGCTGCCCTGTGAGGTAGGCCATTAATACTTCCACTTTTTACAAACAAGGGTCGTTTATGCATGGGTACTTTCACTCATGTTCGCCCCCGGTCTGTCTCTGTTGTTCCTTGGAGTTATGCATGAGTTTCCCGTCCATTAGAGATGACTTCATGCCCAGTCCTCACAATGTCTGGGTCTTCCCATTCCTCTGTTAACCCAACTCTTCCATCTTCCCTGAGCAAAGGCCGGGTGAAATCCCCATGCATAAGGCAAAGTATGGGGCACGCAAGCTTGGTTTCGCTCTCAGCCAATTACAAAGTAGCATGTCCAGAGGTGGGGATTGAAATACTTCCTGCTTCCTCAGAGCTCTTTCTGAGCAAAAGAAAAGCTTTTTACCAAGGCTTGAATTTCTCCTCCCCCCTTTCAGATTGCTCCCTTTTTTTGTTCTTAAAATGCTTTTTTATATGGCAGTTGGGGTGGGGATTTTCTCTCACAAGTAAGCACTACAAGTAAGGCAATTACAAATCAGCATTTAAAGGGGAGGGTCTTGATTTGACATTGGAGACTACTGGTGCATAGATTCCCAACAGGAAGGTGTGGGTCCAGCCAGCAACGAACCTCAGGTAAAACTCCCATGCATAAATGACCAAAGTTTGAGAGCTACTGACTTTATTCAAGGCAAGTAGATCCATCTCCCGGTAAATAATATTGCAGGCCACTTTCAACAGTTTGTTGGAACATGTACATGGAGCGGTGGACTCTGATCTGGAGAACCAGGTTTGATTCCCCACTCCTCCACATGAGGAGTGGCAGCTAATCTGGTGAACTGGATTTGTTTCCCCACTCCTGCACATGAAGCCAGCTGGTTGACCTTGGGCTAATCACAGCTCTGATAGAGCTCTCTCAGCTCCAACAGTGTCTGTTGTGGGAAGGGGAAGAGAAGGAGATTGTAAACCAGTTTGATTCTGCCTTAACTGGTAGAGGAAGTCGGCAAATAAAAACCAACTCTTCAAGAGTAACAAGACCTCCATGCTATTTCAAAAAACAGGCTGACTGCAAGACAATCTGCTTATCATTTTAGTGAAAAGTTGAGGTATCTGCCTACAAGTATTTCAGTGGTAATCTTTTTATAGGCTGCAAATGTGCAAAGAGCAAGACATAACTCTTCAGTAATATGCCTTGTAAAGTCTAGATCAGGAGGGTGATCAGTCTAGATCAGGGGTATAAAACATAAGGCCCGCGGGCTGGATCTGGCCCCTTGAGAACTCTTATACAGCCCACGAGCCAACCAAGGCAGCCATCCCCACCCCCACTCTCAATCTGGGCTGGGGAGGCATGGCCCGGCCCAACCAAGGGACATTTATGTCATATCCGGCCCTCGTAACAACTGAGTTCAACACCCCTGGTCTAGATGAAGCAGGATAACAGGCATTGCCCTTCAAGATTGCTGACCGAATTGTAGTTTAGAGGCTCTTGCTCACAACCTGCCCTTTCAAGAGGCCAGCTGTTTTATTGACACGTGAGTAAACTTGCTCGCAACTAACGGTGAATGGGATGTTGGGGGAAAAGAGAAAAGGCGTAGTTTGATAGTTTAACTGCTGGTCAACTAGGGGTTGTTGGATTTGGGTGGGAGAAGGGTTAGGAGGACTGCTGGTTAAGCAGAGAATCCATTAGGGACTTTAGTTATTTTGAAGATAGGTAGAGGGTTGGATGAATGAAAAACAATCAACCAAGCCATTCATACCACTGAAACAAACTTGTTTCACATAGTTGATTTCTAAGGATGCGCACCAGGGAAAAAAATTATTTTTTGGATCCGGATTTCAAGGAGGGCATAATTATCAGTATTCCGGATTATTCGGGTCTCCAATACAGGTTTTAGTATTTGGATCCTGGTTTTCCCCAGAATTCTAAAATTATTTGGTGCCATTATTCCCTATGGTGAATCTCTCCAGGAGGCCTGGAGTGGCTGCTTTTCAAGCAAATGGGTTAGTGCTGCCTGTCCACGAAAGACCCCCCCCCCAAGTTTATAGTGAATTGGACCAAGGGGCCAGGGCCAGAACAAGATGCCCCTAGCCATCCTTCCCTGTTCCCTAGGCAGAAAGAATGCC
Organism: Euleptes europaea; assembly: GCF_029931775.1. Classification (NCBI taxonomy): domain Eukaryota; kingdom Metazoa; phylum Chordata; class Lepidosauria; order Squamata; family Sphaerodactylidae; genus Euleptes; species Euleptes europaea. Next base: position 13,773,890 of record NC_079316.1, read on the forward strand.
ATGCTCTCTCCAGACCAAAGAATAGCCAAACACACAAAAGCAAGCAACCACAGATCAAAAGTCTCCCAATGGAAAGAGAACCAACAAGCCCAACAGAACTGAGGTCAAACCAGAGAATCTCATAAGAACCACAGGCAGATGTGGCAAACCCAACACATTTAATTTCAAACCAGAGAATCCAAGCCAAACTAACTGAAACAAGGGAAGGGATACGGTTTCCAGACCAGCAGAACCAATGTCAAACCATAGAAGCAAGCAGAACCCAGGGCCAATGTGGCAACACAAGCCCAACAGGACCAATGTCAAACCAGAAAATTGCAGCAGAACCAACCTGGCAAACTCCCCCTAATGTGTGATCCCATTTACCTATGAGAGCTGCCTCCCTACTTCTTCCCTCCTGTTGCCCAGGGGGAAAAAATTAAAAAGAAGAGAAAAGTAATGACTATTGGGGAACTACATAACCTTAATGTTATGACAATGAAGAAATTGAAATAGTTACAGTTTTTCTATTCCTTGGCTCCATCATCAACCAAAAGGGAGACTGCAACCACAAAATCAGAAGGAGATTGAGACTGAGAAGAGCAGCCTTGAAGGAGCCAGAAAAGAATCTTAAGTGTCAGGTGTGGTTAAAGCAACACGGCAAAGGTGCACAACCTCATTAAAGTGTAGATGTTACATATACATACAAACACACAAATATGAAAAAAATCTGAAAAAATGGCAAAGAACAATAAATAATTTTAATTTGGAGTGGAAGAAAGCCATAAGAACATAAGAAAACCCATGCTGGATCAGATCAAGTCCAGCAGTCTGTTCACACAGTGGCCAACCAGGTGCCTCTAGGAAGCACACAAACTAGACGACTACAGCAGCTCCATCCTACCTGTGTTCCACAGCACCTAATATAATAGGCATGCTTTCCTGATCCTGGAGAGAATAGGTATGCATCATGATTGGTATCAATTTTAACTATTAGCCATGAATACCCCTCTCCTCCATGAACATGTCCACTCCCCTCTTAAAGCCTTCCAAGTTGGCAGCCATCACCACATCCTGGGGCAGTGAGTTCCACAATTTAACTATGCGTTGTGTGAAGAAATACTTCCTTTTATCAGTCTTGAATCTCTCACCCTCCAGCTTCAGCAGATGGCCCCGTGTTCTAGTATTATGAGAGAGGGAGAAAAGCTTCTCCCTGTCCACTCTCTCCAAACCATGCATAATTTTATAGACCTCTGTCGTGTCTCCCCTTAACCACCTTCTTTCCAAGCTAAACAGCCCTAAGTGCTTTAACCCCTCCTCCTAGGGCAGTTGCTCTAGACCCCTGATCATTTTGGTTGCTCTTTCCTGCACCTGTGGAAGAATATCCTGTGGTTGTTATATCATCAAATGGATTCTACATTGAGAGAACAAAAAGAGAGATAGAGAAAGGTTGATATTTAACAAAGAAGAAAGAAAGAAGAAGGCTTTTGAACAACTAATTATGGGAGATTTATGACATTTATTAGGGAAAATTTATAGATTGTTATTACAATACGATACTGAATCAGACCAAGACAAAGACTGGTCTTTCCAAAATGGATGCAAAACTTTGGAGGAAGTATACGCATCAGTCAGTGGGAGAATCTTTGGACTACAGAAATCAAGTTTACTGAATGTCAAGTATTAAGAGAACTGGTATAAAATGAAGAAGAGGAGGAAGAGGAGGAGGAGGGGATGGTTTTTATATGCCGACTTTCTCTACCACTTAAGGAAGAATCAAACTGGCTTACCATCACCTTCCCTTACCCACAACAGACACCCTGTGAGGTAGGTGGGGCTAAGAGACTAGCCCAAGGTCACCCAGCTGGCTTCATGTGTAGGAGTGGGGAAACAAATCCAGTCCACCAGAGTTGGGTTTTATATGCTGATTTTCTCTACTTTTTAGGGAGAATCAAACTGGCTTACCATCTCCTTCCCTTCCTCTCCCCACAACAGACACCTTGTGAGGTAGGTGCGCCTGAGAGAATTCAGAAAGAATTGTGACTAGCTCAAGGTCACCCAACTTCATATGTAGGACTGGGGAATCAAACCCGGTTCTCCAGATTGGAGTCCACTACTCCTAACCACTACACCACACTGCCTTGGTTTTACATATAGATCAGATCAGTATTGGTTTGTCATGTCTGTTCCTATTTGGTATTTATAAATTAGAAAAGCAAAGAAAAGTAAAGGTTTCAAAACTTTCATTAGGGGTGATGTTTAGAGAGGTAGTTACTGCCTCTCCCCAAGAACTCAGACTATATGTGATTATTTTTTAAGAGTCTATATTTCTGATCACTTCATTACTTCTACATATTCAGTGACTACTGTGATAAACCAAATGTACAGGATGGTGGTGGTGATATACATTATTAATTTTGCTGCACTATTTTTTAATTGAACAAGACCCACCAAGCCTCACAAGTGCAAGGGGAGGAACAGGCATAGAGATGTTGTGCACAGCATTTGAGTAAAATTTGAAGTTAAACAATGAACACGTGAAGCTGCCTTATACTGAATCAGACCATCATTCCATCAAAGTCAGTATTGTCTATGCAGACTGGCAGCAGCTCTCCAGGGTCTGAGGCTGAGGACTTTCATGTCACCTACCACCTGTGGCGCAGAGCGGTAAACTGCAGGACCGCAGTCAAAAGCTCTGCTCACGACCTGAGTTTGATCACTGGCAAACCACCCCGTAAACAAAGTTTGCCTAGTAAACGTTGGGATGTGACGTCACCCCATGGGTCAGGAATGACCCGGTACTTGCACAAGGGACCTTTACCTTTTTACCACCTGGTACTTTCAACTGGCGATGCCAAGGATTGAACCTAGAACCTTCTGCATGCAAAGCAGAGGATCCCCTCCCTCCGATCTAACCAGGGGGCTCAACTTACATGTAAATGAGGAGAACATATGAACATAAGAAAAGCCCTGCTGGATCAGACCAAGGCCCATCAAGTCCAGCAGTCTGTTCACACAGCGGCCAACCAGGTGCCTCTAGGAAGCCCACAAACAAGATAACTGCAGCAGCACCATCCTGCCTGTGTTCCACAGCACCTAATATATTCGGTAGGCTCCACTGATCCTGGAGAGAATAGGTATGCATCATGACTAGTATCCATTTTAACTAGTAGCCATGAATACCCCTGTCATCCATGAACATGTCCACTCCCCTCAAAAAGCCTTCCAAGTTGGCAGACATCACCACATCCTGCGGCAGGAGGTTGCACCACAGCAAGTTTGGATCAAGTTCACATTGAAAGTTCTCAGCATCCCTGCATAAATCCTCTATTCAAAAACAGAAAAATTGAGGCAAATACACTGATTCCAGATTATGGAATAGAGTCCCCATTTGGGGGCGTCATATAATTCAACTAGTATCAGCAAAAAATTGTTATTAAGATAGTTTCCATTCCACATATTGTGCAAGTTGTTTACCAATAATTTTACCAGCTGCACGACAACGGTTGCTTGATCAATAACACAAATGATAAGTTATTTAAAAAAAAAAACCCTGAAATAACATTAAGGAGTTTAGTGGGTTTCTATAGTATAGATCACTGCATCCCAGGGCATTCACCCGGAAGACAGCCTGATCATAGGCTGACAAGCTTCAGCTAATTAAGTAGTCATCGTTGATCAATCTGCCAGAAGTCAATATTCTCAACTATGCTTAAGTATGCAATGTAATCAGTGCAGCTACCAAAAGAGCTTAATACAATGAAGAAATAAAACACATGCTGAGAAATAAAGAATATTAAAGGCAGCAGGGGGAGGAAAAAGAGTCTATGCAGAAGGCAAAGTTTGATATAAAGTAAATACAATATGATAACAGTATGAATGTTTTTCAAAGTAATTAAAGTCAGCAGCGAAGAAATATATATATTTTAGTCCAAATTTCTATAGTCTTGGTTTATTTAAAATCTATGCTTCCACACCATGGTTTCCAACACTGCCTTCTCTAGGTCTCATTTAGGGTTGCCAACCTCCAGGTAGTGGCTGGAGATCTGCTATTACAACTGATCTCCAGGTGACAGAGATCAGTTCCCCTGGAGAAAAGGGCCACTTTGGCAATTGGACTCTATGGCTTTGAAGTCCCTCCCTTCCCCCAAACCTTGCCCTCCTCAGGCTCCACCCCAAAAAAAACCCGACGATGGCGAAGAGGGACCTGGCAATCCTAACCCAACCTCGTCTAAGAAGACCAGAAGACCAGCCATGCCCTGCTGCGACCTGACAGGCGACTTCCCCACCCTCGGGGCTTGCTGGTACAGCATGCCTTTGGTGGGGTGTGCAATCCCCTGGAGTAAGTGCGGGGGCAGAGGTGTCGACCCCAGACAAGATTTTTTTTAAAAACCTAAAAATCTGGTAGGGAGGGAGGTTATCTATTATAGTAGCTATACTTCAATTTGAATCTTGAATTTCAAGGAGGGTGTGAACTAAGGAAAGAGTACCTCTAAACACATACAGAGTGCATTTCCCTCACCAGTGGGTCACCAGAGCTACTCAAGCCGATTTGGGATTAGAGGAACTAATCGTGAGCTTGGAAGTACGCCCCATTTTGTTGAATGGGCCTTACTCCCAGGAAATGGTTCTTCGGATTGCAGCCTATGGGCAAAAACACACGGTCGCTTTAGCCTCATTTATTCCCTGTTTCAGTCAGGATTCAGCCAGGATAGCATGCATTTCGCTGAACGTGCGTTCGATCCTGGCTGAATCCTGGCTGAAACAGGGAATAAAGGAGACTAAAGCAACCGTGCGTTTCCGCCCTTTGACTCCTGGATAGGCTTCAGACCTTTAAAGCATTTACTCATTTCTGTCTACCAGCCTAATATGCATACTGATCAGGTCAGCAAAAAGAGGCACTAGTATTGCCCTGATGCTAAAAACGACACCATTGTTTTCAAAGTTGCCAAAAACCCCTTATTTAAACACAAAATCAAAGCATATATTAGTGGGCCATCGAGTCAAAAACTCTGCCTCTTCACTGCATTGGGGGCACATCCTTTCCTATGCGAACACTGGCACGAAGCTGCAAGAAAATTATATTCATGGGGAGACCATTCCCATGTGTATCATTTTAAATTTTTGCAGCTCATGATTAAAACTATTTCCTTTTCCAAAAGCAACATTTCCAGAATTATTCATCTCTCTCTTTTTTTTTTAATTTGCGCTGGTGTTTCTGTCTCGCAGCTGATTAAAGAGCCAACTTCTCCCTTTAACACACTTTGACGTATCTTCCCATGGCCAGATATAGCAGTATCTATTATAGACGTGGTTAATAAGGTAAGCTTCTCTCAGAGTGATTTCACCCTTTAAAATGGGAGCTTCTTTTTTTTTAATAATGATGGATTTTTTTGAAGAAAAAAACTGGAATTAATGCGCGCTGCATATAATGTGTTGTAAAACAGGCAGCGCATCATTATCACCTCCTGCTCAGAGCCATTTTAACTATAATCTCAGTATTTGGGTAGCTCAGCTAATTAACAACCTGGTATTACTGTAAAGATGAGATTGTCATGTTATTTGAAGTGCTTTTTCACATCCTCTTTGAGTGCTAGCGACTAAATTCGTTAACCGTCGGCACTATTTTAAGGGGAGCAAATTATATAATTTTTATGAGACCAGAAAATGAAAAGAAATCTCTAATTTGATTAAAAACTAAAAAAAATTACATTTTAATAAAGTTTCTGATTTTTTTTAACACCCCTTTGGGGTTACTGTTTGCATTCATTAACCCGGGAGTATCCATGCTATGAGGCATATGACTGCAATTTTTAATGTTCCTAATCGTAAATGCAGAGTCTGATCCCATTTGACTAACATCTTGGGCTGTATCAACAGAAGTATAGTGTCCAGATCACGCAAAGTGATGGTAGAAGAAGAAGAGTTGGTTTTTAACAGCCCGTTCCTAACGGGGAGAAACATGGCGGCCAGGAGCGGCACAACTGCACCACCTCCACAGAGGCTTCCCAGCCGGAATAAAGGTGAAAAACCCCATTTAAAAATACAAAATTGAAAAATAGCCACATTGCCTTTAGTGAGGCTATGCCAGCTAAATATCTGGGGTAGCAATGCCGCAGTATGAGGGAGCGTTCCTGGTATGGTTGCCAACCTCCAGGCACTAGCTGGAGATTTCCTGTTATTACAACTGATCTCTAGCCGATAGAGATCAGTTCACCTGGAGAAAATGGCCGCTTTTGCAATTGGACTCTATGGCATTGAAATCCCTTCCCTCCCCAAACCTCGCATTCATAGAATCATAGAGTTGGAAGGGACCACCAGGGTCCCGCACAATGCAGGAAATTCACAACTACCTCCCCCCCACACCCCCAGTAACCCCTACTCCATGCCCAGAAGGTGGCCAAGATGCCCTCCCTCTCATCATCTGCTTAAGTTTATAGAATCAGGATTGCTGACAGATGGCCATCTAACCTCTTCTTAAAAACCTCCAGGGAAGGAGAGCTCACCGCCCCCCAAGGAAGCCTGTTCCACTGAGGAACCGCTCTGTTAGAAAATTCTTCGCCCCAAAAACCTCCCACCGGTGGCGAAGTGGGACCTGGCAACCCTAGTTCCTGGGGCGAAAGGGGTTGGGAAGCTGCCTAAAGGCAGCTCCATCCCCAGTAACACCATACAAAGCATTGAGCAGCCAACATCACCTGAGTGGGGAGGGCGGCCAGGAACCACCACTGGTCCTCAGATAAGGATTCCCTTTGGGTCCCCTTTACATCACCCAGACACATCTCAAATAACATATGAAAACAAATCAGATGAACTGCCAAGCTTTAAAGGACCCCGAGTGATCCCATAAGGCTGCCAGGTCCCTCTTCACCACCCAGCAGCCCTGTGAGCCGGCAACTGAAGACCTCTGAGCAAACATCCCACCAACCACTTAGGACCACTTAGGCTCCTGCAATGCCAAAAGGCCAACCAAGAACAACGGAGCATCAAAAGAGAGTCAAGCTCCTGGATATTACTAAGAACTACTATCCATATCTCCTCAAACCTTCTCTACTGCCCTTCACTGGTGGCTTCCCATAGCAAACCAGTTGCTGGTGTCCATGGCCTGCTACCTTCTGCCCGACTGAGCAGTCCTAGTCTGTTTCCAACCCCATGTTTTCTCCCCCTGCCCCACCCACAGTTTTCCGAGATAGCACATAACTAAATAAAGGTAAAAGTCCCCTGTGCAAGCACCGGGTCATTCCTGACCCATGGGGTGACGTCACATCCCGACGTTTTCTAGGCAGACTTTGTTTGCGGGGTAGTTTGCCAGTGCCTTCCCCAGTCATCTTCCCTTTACCCCCAGCAAGCTGGGTACTCATTTGACCGACCTCGGAAGGATGGAAGGGCTGAGTCGACCTTGAGCCGGCTACCTGAAAGCGACTGCCGTCGGGATCGAACTCAGGTCGTGGGCAGAGCTTTTGCAGCTTAACACTCTGCGCCATGGGGCTCTTTAACTAAATACCCACAGCTATTACCCCACCATCTTCATGGTCATGAGGTGTTTAGGAGATATCATCAGAATGATAGGTAGGGTTGCCAGATCCCCCTCTCCTCTGGCGGGAGGTTTTTAGGGCAGAGGTGAAGCAAAGATCGTGCGCATGGCCGTGCCGACGTGATCACATCGCTTCCAGTTTACACCTGGAAGTGCCGCATTGCAAGGAGCCTTTACCACAAACTGGGAGTTTGAGTGGTAAACAGCCCCTTGCGATGCGGCGCTTCCGGGTTTGTTGTGAGGATAAAATTGAGAGGGAGGGGAGAGTTATTGCCCTCTTGACATCCTTGGAGGAAAGGTGGGATAAAACTCTCATAAATGCTTATAATGTAGATATTATTACGAAGTCCTCTGAGCGGCTGCTCCCTCGGGGCTTTCCTTCACCCTGCCCTTTCAGCTCGCCCCGCATCCCTGCCGACGCGCCCAACCTAGCCCTTTCAGGTGATGATTATAATTATCCATCATTGTAGCCAAACCACTCGCAAATTATTTTTAAGCCTCGCCACTCCCCTGAGCACTGGGCCGAGGCAGGCTAGAAATGGAAATAAATACTTCTGTTTCTTCCCTGTTTGTACAATAACCGTATGGAACGGTAAATAAATATTCATTAATTCGCGCAGCAGACGGCATGCAAGGCCGGTCCTCAAGAGTTAAATGAATGGGAACGTATCCTGACAGTGCAGCTTAAAGGATGGCTGCCAAACTCAAATCAGCAGGATGACGCGATGGTCTATTGGTTGCCTGATGAATCGCATCCCTGTGCTTGTTAGAGGTGGTGCTGCCACTCACGTTGTTCAAACATTTGGTTTGACATCAGCCTAATGGTGTGTTTAGGGGAACAGCTTCTGCAATAATGTCTCATTGCTGTTTTTCCACAGAAGGTATCTTAATTTTATTTATTATTTTCTATGGAGTGGCATCCTCAGGCTCATTACCTTCTCCTTTGGCCTTCCTGCCCCGTAGCATCCAACCTTCAAAGCAAGGGGAGGGCCTGTGGCTCAGCGGTAGAGCATCTGCTTGGTATGCAGAAGGTCCCAGGTTCAATCCCCGGCATCTCCAGTTAAAGGTACTAGGCAAGGAGGTGATGTGAAAGACCTCCACCTAAGACCTTGGAGAGTCACTGCTGGTCTAAGTAGACAATACTGACTTTGATGGACCAAGAGTCTCATTCAGTATAAGGCAGCTTCATGTGTTCACGTGTTCACTCTTACATGACCATCCCTTGGCTAACATTATGCAGAGCTTTCTGCCATAAGCCTGTGAGTTCTTTCTCTGCTCCACATTTCCATTAGTACCACTATACAGCAAGAGGCATATGGACACCTGCTATGGGTGTCCAGTTTTCACTTTTTTGAGATGTGTCTTTTCCCATGATACTTAGTGTAGCAAACAGGTTGGGGCTGGCACCCATCTTGTCCTTGGGCAATTGAGCATGCCTCAAAGCTAATATTCTTAATTCCCACCCTCCTTTAAATGCCTAGAAGTAGGTTGTAGGGGTGTGCAAAATTCAGACTGGGGTATGCTGGAGCCAAAAATTCCTGAATTTCCATATTGCTATGAGATTGGGAGAGGGGTCAGGAATCCGAAAAAAAATGTGGCTCTGTTATAGCCTATGGGAAAGCTTTCTGATAGAAGAGTTGGTTTTTTATATGCCAACATTCTCTACCACTTAAGGAAGAATCAAACTGGCTTACAATCACCTTCCCTTCCCCTCCCCACAACAGACACCCTGGGAGGTAGGTGGGGCTGAGACAGCTCTAAGAGACCTGTGACTAGCCCAAGGTTACTCAGCTGGCTTCAGGTAGAGGAGTGGGGAAACAAATCCAGTTCACCAGATTAGCCTCCGCCGCTCATGTGGAGGAGTGGGGAATCAAACCCAGTTCTCCAGATCAGAGTCCACCACTCCAAACCACCGCTCTTAACCACTACACCACACTGGCTTTCTCTGGGCTTTTGAGAGGCTGTTTTTTAAGGTAGAGGTTCCAAATTTTCAGCATAGCTTCTGGTGACTCTCCTCAGAAGAACAGCCAAATTTGGTAAAGATTGGATCAGGGAGTCCAGTATTATGGGTCTTGAAAGAGGATAAAAGTAAAACATCTTGTCCTATCAGTTTCATATCTTAGCCATCAAGACTTGGGTGTGTTTATATCCAGGCTCAGATTCTATCTCATCAAAACTCTGTTTCCCACAAAAATTCCCCAGGGAAGTAAGGAAGGCAGGAGAGAGACAGATATCTTTGCTCAGGGCCATTTCTTTATGCAACATTTTATGACATTCTGGGCTATCCCAACATATCAGGGCTGGATAAAGAAGTTCCTTCATTCTCAGTAAGTCTACTTCCTAGGCCATATCGTCCAGGATAGAGCAGGATATAAATGTATAAATGTATAAATAAATAAATATACCCTTAAAGTCGGGAAACCACATACTACCAGCCACTTGAACAAATATTTGCGCACACAAACTGTGTGTGTGTAAAGTGCCGTCAAGTCGCAGCCGACTTATGGCGACCCCTTTTGGGGTTTTCATGGCAAGAGACTAACAGAGGTGGTTTGCCAGTGCCTTCCTCTGCACAGCAACCACTGAACTGTAAATATTTTTGGCATGTCATCAAGTAGTAACTGTGGATCTGATAATGTATTACATGAATTGAAGAGCAGATCAACCGCTGACTGTGACTTGAGATGTGAGGAATGTTGGCCCTGTGGATCTAGTGCACCCTGAAGGGTGTGCCTTCACTGTGGCTGTGGCAGAGCCTCTGCTTGGCATGCAGATGGTCCCAGGTTCAATCCCCGGCATCTCCAGTTAAAGGGACTAGGCAGGTAGGTGATGTGAAAGACCTCTGCCTGAGACCCTGGAGAGCCACTGCCAGTCTGAGTAGACAATACTGACTTTGATGGACCAAGGGTCTGATTCAGTATAAGGCAGCTTCATGTGTTCATCCTATATCCATTTTATATGAGAGAATTTATGATGGAAGGGATCCCTCTAGCCTTAGAAGTAGGATGGCTGCCATCTATTAGTAGTTGTTAGCAGGGTCCCCGCCCCCACCCCCGGACCAGAGTTTAGTCCACTATAGTGTGTTTGCTTTTTTTTGTCTCTCAGAGAGATCCTGGGAATAATAAGGAAGTAGTGCCATGTAGACTCCTTTGAAATGTGGTGTTGGAGGAGAGTGTTATGGATACCATGGACTGCCAAAAAAAAAAAAAACAAATCAGTGGGTTATAGATCAAATCAAGCCTGAACTGACTCTAGAAGCTAAAATGACTGAACTGAGGCTATTGTATTTTGGTCACATCATGAGAAGGCAAGAGTCACTGGAAAAGATAGCCATGCTAGGAAAAGTGGAGGGCAGCAGGAAAAGAGGAAGACCCAACAAGGGATGGATTGACTCAATAAAGGAAGTCACAGCCCTCAGTTTGCAAGATCTGAGCAAGGCTGTCAAAGATAGGACATTTTGGAGGACATTGATTCATAGGGTCTCCATGAGTCGGAAGAACTTGACTGCACTTAACACACACAGTGCCAAAGAGGCCTATCCAGTCCACTCACCTTCTCCATCTCATTTCTGCAGCATCCTTTTCTAGCCCCCTATGGAGCGGCTGCAACTTGCCTAGGAATCTGGATGGATTTCACAAGGTAATGACAGATTATGCAGTCAGAAAATTCTCTAGTATGCCACTGCGACTTAATTGAATGTTTGAATCGTGAAACATACCGTAGTTTTAAAAGCTTGCTCCATTACTGTTTTCCCCCTACCTGTATCTGAGACTCGTTTGTGGGTTTCAGCAATTTAATGATGGCCTCTTTTATTTCTAACACCACGGCTCAGGGGTGGGTAATCAGAGGTGAGTTGGGAAAGACCAAAATCACCACCAGTATGTTCCTTCATTAATGTTCTACCAATCTAATAACGCTACCTTCAACCTATTACAAACAGTTGCCTCTCAGGTGAGTAAGATCTTCATTACGAGTTGAACTCCTGGTCAAGTATAAATTAAAAATATAGGTTCACTCATGCTTTATCTGTGGGGCAAAGGCCTCAGTGTTATTCTCTGGAGTCAACACTGTAAGGCAAGGAGGAAGAGGAGGAGGAGGAGGAGGAGGAAGAAGAAGAAGAAGCAGGAAGAGGAAGGAGGAGGAGGAGGAGGAGAAGCAGCATGAGGAGGAGGAGGAAGAGGAGGAGGAGGAAGAGGAAGAGGAGCTGGTTTTTCCATGCTGACTTTCTCTACCGCTTAAGGCAGAATCAAACTGTCTTACAATCACCTTCCCTCCCCCTCCCCACAACAGACACCCTGTGAGGTAGGTGGGGCTGAGAGAGCTGTGACTAGCCCAAATGGGCCTTATGTGTAGGACCATGGGTTCCTTCCCCACTTTTGGCATTGGCTTCTAGAGGCATAAGACGCTGGCCTCAGTCTCCTTCCATAGTTCCTTGGTTCATTCCATCTAGATTTTCTGTTGGTGTTGAAGTAAATATTTGAAGACCACATCTTAATGTTCTATTACCCACTGACCAAACTGTGAGAGAGGCATAGAAATAGAACTACTAAGAATATTTTTTGGTTATTTACTTACTTAAATTATAGTTTATTTATTTACTTCATTTATAGACCACCTTCTCACTGAGACTCAAGATGGATTACAACTAAAAACAATACAGTAAGAACAGCATAATACACGCAACCTACACTTACAACCTACAATTACTCCGTACTAATTGTAAAACAAAATTAGAGACCGCTGCCCTAAAAACACACTATAATATAGTAAAGCAGGAATTACAACAGGGGAGAACAATGTTGTGAAATCTTATATTATAGACAATAGAAAATGTAACAAAACTGGATTACAAAATTAGAAAACAATGCAATAAACACAGCCTAATATATAGAAGGAAAACAATTCTACTCACATTAACTATAAAGTTATTCACTTTTTGGAAGCTAACATCCACTCCATCCCCCAGGAATGCTCCAGGAACGCCTCCCAGGATGCCAGCGCGGGAAGATACACCAGGACAACACTGGTGGGGAGGATGCGCCGCTGTTGTCCCAGCGCTGCGCTGCCACGTTGCTCTCTGGGGCCGGTGTAAGTGCCCCCGTGCCGGCACGAGTGCCCCTTGTCACGGCACAAAGTGGCAGTCACACCAGCACGAGGTTACACCAGCTCATATGGAGCTTTGCCCCCCTCCTTCAGGAAAGCACGGCTCCTGACTTCTATTTCATTAGGTGGAAGCCAAAACAGAGAATGCTCCATGATGGGCAGTTGTTCTTATGCATCTGCAGGGTGGCACCTTCAGAAGGCTTTGCCACAGCCAAGCATCCTGGGAAAGATGCTCCTGCACATACAGAGCTCCTGGGTCATGAAGGACTTTGCAGGTGGTGAGCAGTAGGTATCTTGAAATAGTCCACCTTCCTCGCTGAGACTCAAGGCAGATTACCCAGTTTTTAAAAACGCAATAAGACCTGTATAAAATGCACAACCGATAGTGAATAAAACTTCACCTGTATTCTCCATTATGTGTCCTTGTGTGGTGCTAGGGTTGCCAGCTCCGAGTTGGGAAATACCTGGAGATTTTTGGGGTGGGGCCTGAGGAGGGAGGGGTTTGAGGAGGGGAGGGACGTCAATGCCATAGAGTCCAATTGCCAAAGCGGCCATTTTCTCCAGGGGAACTGATCTCTATCGGCTGGAGATCAGTGGTAATAGCAGGAGATCTCCAGCTAGTACCTGGAGGTTGGCACCCTTATGTGGTCCCTTCATCCTTTTTAATGATGCCGTTTCTAGCCTTCTTAGGGTTGCCAACCTCCAGGTACTACCTGGAGATCTCCTGCTATTACAACTGATCTCCAGCTGATAGAGATCAGTTCACCTGGAGAAAATGGCCGCTTTGGCCATTGGACTCTATGGAGTTGAAGTCCCTCCCCTTTCCAAACCCTGCCCTCCTCAGGCTCCGCCCCAAAACCTCCCGCCAGTGGCAAAAAAGGACCTCGCAACCCTAAGCCTTCTGGATCTTAATCTTCCCAAGATATTCAGATAAAAAAAGGAAGGGACTTGTTGGCACCCCAGCCCATCTCTTCCTCTCCTCACTTCTGCACCTCCAGCTACTTCTCCTCAGCTCTCACCCACCCTTCTGTAAAGAGCTGTTAGCAGGCTCTGCTCCTGTCTTTCCACCTTTTGAAGAGCATCCAGGTCTCCTTGGGCGAGAGGCTCCATTCTGGTTGCCCCTAGTAACTGATTCTCATTGCTGCTGCAGGGCGGTCTCCGCTTCCTATAGCTTGCTTCTCATCAACCGGCCTAACTCCACAGGTGTGATCCAGATCTCCTTTATGGTTTCTATTGTGGCTGGTCTTCTCTTGTCCATCTCACGCAGATACCTGTGCCTCCACAGCTCCACTTTCTCTAGTGTACCTAATTATCAACTCACTGTCTATTATTCAACTCCCTTTTCTCTGGATATCTTCCACCTGCGGCCTCATCTCACTAAGCTTTCAAAACCCATGGCTCTGTCCTGCCTTTCCTGCTGAAATCTTTTTGACTACTCTACCTCTGAGTTCCCTGATCCACAGTGACTGATTTTCATCTCCCATGCCCACTAACTTCTTGAGAACATAATTCAGTCCCTCCTATCCTGAAGAAGAAGAAGAAGAGTTGGTTTTTATATGCCGACTTTCTCTACCACTTAAGGAAGAATCAAACCAGCTTACAATCACCTTCCCTTCCCCTCTCCACAACAGACACCCTGTGAGGTAGGTGGGGCTGAGACAGTATGACTGGCCCAAGGTCACTCAACTTGCTTCATGTGTAGGAGTGGGGAAACAAATCCAGTTCACCAGATTAGCCTCCACTAATACAGCCTGTTGCTCAGTAATGATGTTCATAAACACTAAAGATGAAAAATAAAATACAAACTTGCTGAGTGTCAATTTCTATGAGGTTCTTGAATTTTATGTTGGGGTGGGGCAGGGGTCGGCAAACTCATTAGTCAAAAGAGCCAAATATCAACAGTACAACGATTGAGATTTCTCTTGAGAGCCAAATTTCTTAAACTTAAACTATATAGGTAGGTACACTGTTTATTAACTTAATAAACTTTAATTAAAGTTTTAAGTCTTAATTAAACTATAGGTACACTGAATAAAACTTGATATCATACTTAACAGTGATCTTATTTATTGATAAAAATTAAATTGTAAGTCCCTGCCATTTCCCCCTCCCCGTCCGGAGTCCTCGTCTGGAGGCCTGGTCTACCACCATAAAAACCTATTGGTAGACCTGGCCTCCGGCTGAGTCCCATTGGGAGGCCAGGTCTACCCATTGGCTTTCTTGGCAGTAGACCTGGCCTCCGGAGGCCCATAGAAGCCAATGGGTAACCTGGCCTCTGAAGGGGGACTTTTTCCCCTCCTCGGAGTCCAGGTCTACCGCCAAGAAAGCCAGTGGGTAGACATGGCCTCCCAATGGGACTCAGCCGGAGGCCAGGTCTACCAAAGGAAGACTGCCCCGCCCAACAGCTGATAGGCGGAGGGGGGGCAGGAACCACCGAGCTGCCCGCCCAGCAATCGCGCAGCTAGAGGGGAGGGGAGGCTTTAGCCTCCCAACCATTGAGGGCAAGGGAAAGGGGGACCCGGCCATTCTCCACGGCGGGGGGGGGAGAGACAGCGCGCCTGCTCACCCGCTCTCTCTCTCTCTCTCTCTCTCAGGCGCGCCGGCTCCGCAGCCCGGCTGCCAGCGCAAGCAGCACAAGAGCAGGGGCTCCGAACCAAGTTTGGAGAGCCGCACTCAACAGGCCAAAGAGCCGCATGCGGCTCTGGAGCCGCAGTTTTGAGATCCCTGGGGTGGGGAAAGTAGCAACGTCTTATTTTGCAAGCCCATTAATTTACTGTAAAATTATTTAAGTGCTAAATACAAATGGCACAATTAGGGCTGCCAACCTCCAGGTACTAGCTGGAGATCTCCTACTATTACAACTGATCTCCAGCCGATAGACATCAGTTCTCCAGGAGAAAATGGCCGCTTTGGCAATTGGACTCTATGGCATCAAAGTCCCTCCCCTCCCCAACCCCCCCCCAAGGCTCCACCCCAAAAACCTCCCGCCAGTGGCGAAGAAGGACCTGGCAACCCAATGCAATTTTTTAAAAATCAACAGAAATTTAGCCTAAGGTTTACAGTTCAATTTCAGAGATTTGGCTTTTACATTGAATTTTAGCACAAATCGAGAGTTCCGCATTAGATTTTTTTTAAAATGCAATTGAGTTTCAAAAATATTTTAACAGTGAACTCTGAGGCTACTTGCCTATGTCCAAGTCCGAAAATTTTGAATATCAGAAATGTGTTGAAAACAAGTGCTGTTTTTAATCTCACCACTAGTAATATGTATGTACAGTTTAGCCATTCAAAGTACTCAATGGTCAAAACATTTAGAAATAAATTCAGACACTGACTAATTAAATAGAATTTACAAGGGTTTTATGGACCAAAGGCTATGTAGATGCAAAACGGTGGTTTCCGTGAGCACAAAATTTCAGATAATGGATGTTTGGATAATGAGTATTCTATTTTATTTATTTTCACAAAGTCTCTCATTTTGTTGACAGATGCATAGAAAATAGTCAAAGAGGGAAAGGCTGACATTGTTATTACCTGCATTGTATGTTGGGAAGATAAATGGAAGTAGTCCATCCAGTAACACAAAACACGATTTTAAATATTTGCAAATATCAGTGTTTGTTTTCATTCTATTGATTTGAACTCTTGAGAAATAAAACCTTTGCATAGTTTTTTCTCAACACTTCCTTTTCTGTGAAATACATTATGCTCCTAAAATCATCTCAATGGAAAAGAATGCACGAATTGGTGTCTGATTAGTATTCTCTGTTTGAGCCGTTTACAAAGATAATGGGATTTTCATATTTTCTGCTCAAGTAAGGTGGAAAAGAAACCAGACCCCCCCCACCCACTTCTTTAGATTCTATGAAATGAGAAGTGCAGTCCAATCCTGATCATAAGTACTGACCTACAAAACCCAAGGTATTAAACACTGAACAGACACAGAGTAGATCAACGTTCCGATTTGTCAAAGGTGGCAGTACAAAGACAATGACCAGATAAAACACTTTTATCAGTTGGGTAATTTGATCACAATAGGGTTGACAACTGCCACGTAGTAGCAGGAGATCTCCTGCTAATACAACTGATCTCCAGCCGATAGAGATCAGATCACCTGGAGAAAAATGGCCTCTTTGGCAATTGGACTCTATGGCATTGAAGTCCCTCCCCTCCCCAAACCCCACCCTCCTCAGGCTCTGCCCCAAAAATCTCCCGCCGGTGGTGAAGAGGGACCTGGCAACCCTAGATCACAAGGAAACTGGGTAAAAGCTCTCTCTGGCCTCTTCTGCATGGCTTTTTCCCTTATGGTCACCCCTCTGACGACTTCGGGTCTTGGTTTTGATTATGCACACCGTTTCCTACCATCAGAGGTCGCCTCGCTCTCTCCCCCCACATTTTGGCTGCGTTTTCAAATCCGAGATAAAACAGGTCCCTGAAAACACGGGGGAAATGCAGGGAGAGAGCAAGGCGAACTCTGACTGTTGGAAACAGCATGCACAATCAAAACAAAAAACCCAAGTTGTTGGAGTGGTGACCGCGAGGGAAACAGCCATGCATAAAAGGCCTCCATCTCCTACTCACCACTGAAAAGAAAAACATGCTATCTAAGTGTCTTGCTTGATGAACTCTTGTAATCAGCAACCTCAATAGGAGCCTGATCCAAAGCTTTGCTGCACCAAGTAGAAGAGTTGGTTTTTATATGCCGACTTTCTCTACCACTTAAGGAAGACTCAAACCGGCTTACAATCACCTTTCCTTCCCCTCCCCACAAGACACCCTGTGAGGTAGGTGGGGCTGAGAGAGCTCTAACAGAGCTGTAACTTGCCCAAGGTCACCCAGCTGGCTTCATGTGGAGGAGTGGGGAAACAAATCCAGTTCACCAGCTTAGCCTCCGCTGTTCATGTGGAGGAGCAGGGAATCAAACCTGGTTCTCCAGATTTGAGTCCACCGCTCCAAACCATATAGCATATAGGATCTAGTAGAAGTTAAGGCCTTGGAGCAAAATTACAGCAGCCCAAGTGAAGTCCCTGCACATTGTTAGGGTTGCAGCTTTGGATTGGGAAATACCTGGAGTTTTTTTGGGGGGAGCCTGAGGATTGGGGAGGGGAGGGACTTCAATGCCATAGGGCCCAATTGCCAAAGTGGCCATTTTCTCCAGGTGAACTGATCTCTTTCGCCTGGAGATCAGTTGTAATAGCAGGAGATCTCCAGCTAGTACCTGGAGGTTGGCAACTCTACACATTGTAAATGTATTACACAAAGTCATCACTGGCAGCAAAGAATTACTGGAGGCCTTTCTGTGGATATAGCAGATAGAAACTGAAAGCAAATCTTGATGCCCAAAGTAAACGAGGCAGCAGGTAGACGGAGAAGAAAAGACAGACCCCTCTCTCAGAGCTAAGCAGCAAACATCTGCGATGGTAACAGCACATTTTTAGTCCTACTAAAGCATTTGAACTTGTTAGAGCATGGTTTTATAGGGAAATTGCCCAGATCATTGTGCTAAAGCCATGTAGTACCTAAGTGTCTCTATCTTTACAAGTGGGGTTGCCAGGTCCCTCTTTGCCACCAGCGGGAGATTTTTGGGGCGGAGCCTGAGGAGGGCGGGGTTTAGGGAAGGGAGGGACTTCAATTCCATGGAGTCCAATGGCCAAAGCGGCCGTTTTCTCCAGGTGAACTGATCTCTATTGCCTGGAGATCCGTTGTAATAGCAGGAGATCTCCAGCTAGTTCCTGGACGTTGGCAACCCTATTTCCAAGGTATGTATAATAAAAGGACAAGTATAAAAGATTGTATGATAACAGGATGTAATAAGAAAGGTTTCTAGTTATTCAGCAATTAATGGTTATATAAATGTGACTGTTTTATGTAACTGGAGATTTCAGGCACTGGAATCATAATTGAATCTCACTTGCGGAACAAACAAAAGGCGCAATGAGTGGGCAAAAATGCATGGTCGCTTTAGCCTCCTTTATTCCCTGTTTCAGCCAGGATTCAGCCAGGATCGAATGCACGTTCCGCGAAACACATGCGTTCGATCCTGGCTGAATCCTAGCTGAAACAAGGAATAAAGGAGGCTAAAGCGACCGTGCGTTTTCACCCAGTGTCTTCTAAGGTGACAACGTTACACTAAGTGCCAAACCTGATGAGATACTAACACAGCTAAGACACCAAAAATATGCTGAAAAGGGATCACCGATCTTCTGGTGTCTTGTCTGGCTTGTTTGGTTTGGCACTTAGATATGTAGAAGAGGGGAGGGGCCGTGGCTCGGGGGTAGAGCATCTGCTTGGCATGCAGAAGGACCTAGGTTCAATCCACGGCATCTCCAGTTAAAGGGACTAGACAAGTAGGTGATGTGAAAGACCTCTGCCTGAGACCCTGGAGAACAGCTGCCAGCCTGAGCCGACAATACTGACTTTGATGGACCCAGGGTCTGATTCAGTATAAGGCAGCTTCATGTGTTCATGTGTTCAAGAGAAGACACTCATTTGGAGTGCATCAGGAAAACCTATAACTATTGATCATTTTATAGACTGCCCCTCAGGAACAGCACGTGCAAAAAGAGAGGAGGGGCAACACCAGAGGAGAGAAAATAAATGCATACTAACTTGAGGCATTGACATTTTTTATTTATTTGGATATTTATAGCAAGCTGTAGAAGAAGAAGAAGGAGGAGGAGGAGGAGGAGGAGGAGTCTCTACCACTTAAGGGAGACTCAAACCGGCTTACTTCCCTTCCCCTCCCCACAACAGACACCCTGTGAGGTGGGTGAGGCTGAGAGAGCGTGACTTGCCCAAGGTCATCCTGCTGGCTTTGTGTGCAGGAGTGGGGAAACAAATCCAGTTCAGCAGATTAGCCTCCCCTGCTCATGGGGAGGAGTGGGGAATCAAACCCGGTTCTCCAGATCAGACTCCACCGCTCCAAACCACCACTCTTAACCACTACACCACGCTGGCTCTTTTATTTGGGGGAGCGGACGTCCGAGGCAACTAACAAAGATTCATGGCCCCATGTATGTAAACTTCAATAACATTAAAACCAGCCATATAAAAAGAACAACCAAATATATATGGAAGTTGCAAGGCTAATCTGAGAAGAAAAAGAACAGTAGCAACAGGTGTAATGCAAAAAAACTCTCTGAAGCAGAACTCCCTTGGGTTGGCAACATGCACTAACGGAGAAGAACTTCCCTAGGGGAGGGAGATTCGCAAGTTTGGGGCCGCTGCTCGAAAGGCCTTGTCCTGTGTACTTCAGAAGAGCAAGGGCACATTGACCCTGATACATTTTGCTAAGCTCCCTTCTTCTTCAGGTAGACCAGTATCAATTGATCTAATATGGCAGACAGCACTGCTCATTGGAAACTCCTAAGCTTCACTACGAGGTGGGCATGAATCGGTTGCGAAGAAGGGAAAGCCCTCAGCATCTGAAAATCTCAGAAATAATATTTTCTGCACGTCTTGCCCATGTTTTCTGGATTCGTGTTTAGCCAGCCTCCAGAAAACGCAGGCAAAATGCGCAGAGACACGCGGGGAGATCAAGGCGGCCTCTGACGGCCAGAAAATGCAAGCATAATCAAAGCAACGCCCCAAAGTAGTCAGCGGGGTGGCCTCAAGGAAACAGCCATGCATAAATGGCCATTATCTGTTTGACTTTGAACCTTTGTAACAACTATAACGTATGTTTTTGAATTAGCTATAATTTGTTATAGAAACACATTTCAACCTCTGGCTTAGTGGGTTTATTTCACCTTTTGAGTTCCCCTACGTACTCAACACATACAAATTCCTATTCTAAAGATAATTCAGTTTATAGTTACAACAACTGCAATTTTGGTCATAAAAATATTATGATATGTCAAAATGAGCAATTCAAAAGTAAGCTGATGTGTAACCAAAAACATTAAAGACCCTTACAGTGAGATTTTAAAATACAGAAAAAACAGCCTATCAAGAAATATTAGTAAACATTTTTGCCATTTTGTATAGTTTGATATGACCAACGATGGCACATCATATAACTTATATATAAATGTATATCTAACATTACAGTTCAGTACATCGTACATTTAAAAAGAAATGATTTTATATTATACAAAATTTATACTATACAAAAAATGACAATTCTGTTTTCTTTTTCACTTGATACTACTCAGTTTCATTCTTTTATATTATTAGTCCTTATCAAACTTAGCTAATTGAGAACCTTTAAATGGAACATAAAAGACACAGGCTAATTAAAATAATTAATAAATAAAACCTAAAGAAGTCCCCCCCCCCTTCAGCAGGCAACATTATCTGAAAGAATTTAGTATTCAATATCATTTTAAATAAATACATAATTCTGGACTTTATATTTGCCAATAGTGACACCTGCTGGAAAGCTCTAGAATCATGTTTTCGGCATTTAGGAGGCTGCATGTCTGTTTCATGCTTTATTGGTAGAACCAACCCACAGCATCTAGTCTTGATGCGGTACTGGGATTCTGCCTTTTTCTCATACCCACATCACTCATGAGGGGGGGAAAATCACTAACTAATTCCTTTTCATTGTGCTCCATTTTAGGAATGTCTCACAAAGCAGTAGAGATGTCAACTGGCAACTGATCACCTTTGTTGAACAATAGGTTTATTCACTAACAGTGACATAGACCAAATCTTTGGTTACTTAAATGACTGGAGCTATGAACAGGCAAGACAGATCTTTCTACAAACCTGAAAAGGGCTCCATGTTTGCAGAAAAATCTGGAGAGAGAAAAGATTGGGGAGTTTAAAAAACCCCAAAATGATCAAAGGTGTGCCTGTAGCTTTAAGCAATGGACTACCTCAATGGCAGGAATTTCCCAACCTGGAGCTAACAACCCTAAGGGGAACTGATCTCTGTAGCTGAGAGATCCATTGTGATTCTAGGGGAGCTGCTGTTGCCACTGCTGATGTGGTTGAGGGGGGAAGAAGCAGGTGGGAGGCTGGGAGGGTGATGGAGGGCAGAAAGAGATAGTGATGGGGTGAGGCAAAGAAAGAGAGAGAAAGTGACAGGCATGGAGGAGAGAGAGAGTAAGAAAAGGGGTGGTAGGAGAGATAAAGAGTGAGAGACTGAGAGAAGTAGGGGGAGAGGGAACAAAGGTGGGAGGAAGGGAATAGGTGCTTCCGCAAGTTTCTTGCAATCCCCACTTGGATGGCATTTTCCCACCTCTACCAAGTCCAGCAGCTGACCCTTACCTGTCCCGCACTGACCTGACCACAATGACCCATGCAACGTTAATCTCTAGACTAGACTACTGTAACTCGCTCTACGCAGGGTTGCTCTTGAGGTTGCTTTAGAAACTTCAACTGGTCCAGAAAGTGGCAGTGTGTATCCTTACGGGACCCCATGGATTGCGCACATACAACCTGTGCTCCTCCAGCTGCACCGTCTCCAGACTGAGTACTGAATCAGGTTCAAGGTTTACCTTTAAACCCTAAACGGTCTGGGACCATTGTACCTGTGAGATAACCTCTCCGGGTACACCCCCCCCCACCCCCAAAGGGTTTCTTCTGTGTTTCTTCTGGAAACAACTTCTTGGTGGTCCCTGGCCCCAAACCATCCAGCTGACCTCGACCAGGGCCAGAGCCTTTTTAGCTCTGGCCCCAACCTGATGGAACTCTCTATCTAGCAAGACCCATGACCTGCGGGACTTAACTCAGTTCTACAGGGCCTGTGAGAAGGAGATGTTCCACCAGGCATATGGTTGAGGGCAATGACAGCTAAGTAGATCAGCTGGCCTCCCTTCCCTTCCCCTTAGTTCCCTCCTTTCCCCTCCCTCCTTTCTCTCTTTCCTCTCCCCCTTCCCTTCCCTGTCCTTTCCCTCCCTTTCCCCCTTGTTCCTTCCTTCCTGTCTCTATTCCCTAGAGGACCTAGGAGCTTCAGGGTCATTGTCAGTCTAAATGAGGAACAGGAGACCCTCTTCACCACCAAGAATATTTTTTTCTATTTGTATGAAGTGACTAAGCAGTTATGACCTTGTTTAAGTTAAATTGAGATGCATGGTTTTGAATCATATGTTTTAATCTTCTATTTATATTGTAATATATTGTAATTATTATCGTTGGAAGCCACCTTGAGCTCGGCTTGGCCAGAAAAGGGCAGAGTATAAATAAAATAATTTAAAAATAAATAGTCAATATACTAATAGCAATGTCAGCCACATCTGAGGATTCTTAAATCTGGTGACTGGAGCTGTGAATGGGCAAGACAAATATTTCTACAAACCTGAAAAGTACCCCAGGTTTGCAGAAAAATCAGAAACCTAAAAAAAATACATTAGAGGGTTCTTTAAACCAAAATGATTAAAGGAGTGCCTGTAGATTTAAGTAATAGAGTGGCTGTAGCTAGGCAGCCACAGATTCTAGGCGTGGTTTCTCTGAGTAAAAGTCAGGGACCTTCAGTGTTACTCCTCTGAAGATGCCTGCCACAGCTGCTGGCAAAACGTCAGGAAAGAAAATACCAAGACCACGGTCACACAGCCCGGATAACCTACAAGAACCAACTTTCCAGGGCTGTTCTGGCATTTGAGGGAGGAATCAGTGGAGCCAGATCTGGCTAGGGTTCCCAGCTTCAGGTTGGAAAATTCCTGGAGACTTTGGGATGAAGTCTGGGGAGGACAGGTTCTGAAGGAGAGGAGAAGCCTCCGCAGGATGTAATGCCATACAGTCCGCCCTTCAAAGCAGTCATTTTCTCTAGGGCGACAGATCTCTGTCATCCGGAGTTCAGTTGTAATTTCAGGAGATCTCCAGGGCCCACCTGGAGGTTAGAAACCCTAGGCCTGGCAGCCAACCTCTGGGTGACTTGACACCACCCGATTTGCATGACTCAGGTAGGTTGGGCTGCCTGCTACTGTTCAACAGCGGCCACCCTTTGAAAGCCAGTGTGGTGTATAGGGTTGCCAGATACCCCCTGGCAACTAGCGGGGACTTAGGGGAGTGGGAACATACCAGCTTCAAATGGAGGCTGGCATCAATGCTTCGACGGTGTCACTTACGCAGATGATTGCAGGGATGCTCTAGTATTTGGGCAAAAACTCTATGGCAGAAGCTGCTTTTATCATAGAGTTTTGTCCAAATATCAACCCCGTGGTTTTGTCCAAATTTCAACCCCGTGGTTGTCAGCAACGTGATGATGTCACTTCCAGACATAACGCCGACATAAACACTGGCCTCCATTTGCAGCTAATATATCCCCCTGCCGGCTGGCTGAACAGCACTAGTGGAGGGGGCTCAGAGTGGGGAATCCCCCGCCCCTGGCAGGAGATGGCAATCCTAGTGGTATAGTGGTTAAAGCGTCACACTAGGGTCTGGGAGACCCAGGTTCGAATCCCTGTCTTCCTGTGGAAGCTCATCGGAGGATTTTGGGCCAGTCACAGACTTTCAGCCTAACCCACCTCACGGGGTAGTTGGGAGGATTAAAAGGAGGAGAGAAGAATGATGTAAGCTCTTTGGTCCCCACTGTGGAGACAGGTGAGCTACAAATGAAGTCAATAACTCATAAATATAGCTGAAGATGAGAGGCAGGTAAAAGGTAGCTTGGTGAATGGCTAAGAAGGATGTTGATGTTAAAATCATTCCGTGGCCTTTGATCACTTTTCGGCAAGGAACTATCAGCTGCCAAACATAATTGTAACACACAACATTTTTGCTATTGCAAAAAGTATGAGAATGTGAGAAGGATGATCATTTATTATTTATTTACGGGATGTATTTTCTGCCTTTCTGCCCAATCAGGCCCAACGAGGCTGCGAACAATTAAAAGCAAACCATTATAAAACAATCATAAAACCAAAAGCAAAATCCATATGTAAAAATCCCAGGACCCAGCAATTAACACATAGGGCAGGGAGGACAGGTCATTCTGCTGTCTGATCTTTACAGAGATTACAGGCTAAAACATGTCGCCGCTGGCTGAACTTCTGGGATGTCACATTGTTCCTAACTGCCAGGGCTGAGGTTAGGAGGGACAGCCTGATTATCTCGGTGTATAGGAAATGCAAGTCGGGTTGCCAGGTCCCTCTTCACCTCCAGCGGGAGGTTTTTTGGGCAGAGCCGGAGGAGGGCGGGGCTTGGGGAGGGAAGGGACTCCAATGCCATAGAGTCCAATTGCCAAAGCAGCCATTTTCTCCAGGTGAACTGATCTCTGTTGGCTGCAGATCAGCTGTAATAGGGGGAGATCTCCAGCTAATACTTGGAGGTTGGCATCCCTAAATGCAAATCATCTCTCTTTCAGACAATAAGAAGTAACACAAGGAGCAGGAAGAAGAAGAAAAAGGGTTGGTTTTTATATGCCCACTTTCTCTACCTTTGAAGGAGAAGCAAAGTGCCTTACAAACTCCTTCCCTTCCCCTCCCCACAGCAGACCTAGGGTTGCCAGGTGCCCGGTGGTGGCGGGCAACCCCCCGGCATTTTGCCCCTCTGCCCGCCGACCACCTGAGGGTCAGCAGGCAAATGTGCACTTGCACGCTCACACTCGCAAGGGGCCTTTTACCACTCTTAGTTTGAGTGGTAAAAGGCTGCTTTACCACTCAAACTAAGAGGAAAAGACCCCTTGCGAGGCAGCACTTCCGGTTGTAAACCGGACGTGATGCACGTGTGCGCGTGATCCCGGCAGCAGCCCCATAGCCTCCCACCAGAGGACAGAGGGGACCTGGCAGACCTGAGCAGACCCCTTATGAGTTGGTGGGGCCAAGAGAGCTCAAAGAGAACTGTGACTAGCCCAAGGTCACCCAGCTGGCTTCATGTGTAGGAGTAGGGAAACCAACCCGGTTCACCAGATTAGAGTCCACTGCTCATGTGGAGGAGCAGGGAACCAAATCCGGTTCTCCAGATTAGAGTCCACCGCTCCTAACCACTACACCACACTGGTATTAAGGGACTTATGCTTCTTGCTTTTCCTTGCTCCATGGCCCATAACATCTGAAGCTACTCACTGCAGCTGCTAGAAGACAGAAGTTCAACAGTTGGGCTGGGAGAAACTGTACACAGGCTTGAAGGAACAAGAAAGTGGAAGAACCTGAGGGAAACGTGTCATAAAGAATGTAGGGTCAGGGAGGGTTGAGTATTATGGGGGGGCATAAAGTGTGCATAGAATGATGAGTCAGAAAGGAAAGTCACATTTCAAACAGTGCTTCTAAATAATTAGCATAATCTTTTCCTGCAGGTTTTTGGGAAATAATAACACAGCTAGGAATATGTATTTCTAAACATTTGGCAGTTAATTCCTTCTTTCAAAGTGAAACGTTGCTGATAGCTGATTCATAATACAGAGGTGCTAAAAAATTTAAAAAAGAAATAAGTGTGTTATTTATTTATAAGAATGAATTACACGCATTAGCTACTTTTCATGTTCTAACAGACAGTTTTGTCCAATGTATGGATCCTATGCAAATATCTTGATTTCAAATAAGATTTTGCATACTAAGAAGCCTATTTTCCCATCAATGCAGAACTGATTTACAACGTAAGTCCCATTAACATTAATGGGACTCACCCACATAAATCCTCTGCACATAGAAAGACCCTTAGGATTTACATTGAAATGGGTCCTTTAGAACCATTATTACAATGCCAACCTTTCGTCAGGATTTTGAGTATTAATAATACAAAGCAATATGTTGCAAATCTTAATGTGAAAAATACCAGTCAGCATTTCCTCCCAGCAGAACGTTAAAGAGCAGTAGAACCCTGAATTTATTCTATTCCAATCAGAATCTTTGTTGAACATTTACTTGCATTTTTAAAAGATGTCACCATCTATATCAGCCGGAACGTCTTGTTGAGGATTTACTCTTCCTTTCCTGTTTCTGGTAAATCGTTTATGCATGGGGGGTTTACCTGAGGTTCATTGCTCGCTGGACCCACACTTTCTTGTTGGGAGTCTACGCACCAGCAGCCTCCAAGCTCAAATCAGGAAGTATTTGAATTCCCGCCCCTTGAAATGCTGCTTTATAATTGGCTGCAGTGATAGAAAAGTTCCTCCCCTGAAACCCAATTGCCGCATAAAAAAGCATTTTAAGAGCATTTTAAGAACAAAAACAAAAAACTGCTGGCGAAACGTCAGGAAAGAAAATACCAAGACCACGGTTACACAGCCCAGATAACCTACAAGAACCAAAAAACTGAGTTATTTGAAAGGAACAGGGGGGAGGAGAGAAACCCAAGTCTCGTTCTAAAAAGCCTTCTGATCATAAAGAACTCAGAGGAAGCAGGAAGTATTTGAATCCCCGCCCCTTGACATGTTGCTTTGTAATTGGATATCTACATGCTGTGAGAGAAACCAAGCTTCTGTGTCCCGCACTTTGCCTTATGCATGGAGATTTCACCCGGGCTGAGCTCAGGGGAGAGGGAAGAATCGGGTTAACAGAGGAACGGGAAGTCCAGGGATTTGTGAGGGCTGGCAGCGAGGTCATCTCTAATGGAGGGAAAACTCATGCATAACTCCAAGGAACAATCGAGACAGACAGGGGGCGAACGTGAAAGTACCCATGCATAGACCTTAGTTATGAAGCTTGGGCAGGGCCAGAGGGCATGAGCCCTTGGGTTCTTCGCCTCAATGCTACCTGATTCCCTATGCCCATGGTGGCGAACCTATGGCACATGTGCCAGATTGGGCACTCAGAGCCCTCTTTGTGGGCACATGTGCCGTCGCCCCATCACAGAGTTCGCCTGAGTTCATTACTAGAAAGACAGACAGACGTGGGGCTGGGCTGCTCCCCTCTCCACACACGCCTGAGGGCATTTCTCACATCACCCGCCCCTCTGCCCAGCAGCCCAATGGCAGCGCTTCCTCCCTCCCCTGGCTGGAGTAAGGCGTGTCAAGGAAATGGGACACCCACCCACCCCAATTCCTTGTTGTTGAAAAATCTTTGGTCCAGGCCTTTGGCCTGGCTGGGGAAATCAAACTGCAGGACATTCCAGGATGCGGCTCAATTAACATTGGTAAAAAATGCAATTGCTTCCCCCATCCGCCAGACCACTTGTTCTCATAGTAACAAATGGTCCCGCCTCAGGGAACCCCAGGTGATCTGCTCTGTAAACATTTGTCACCTTGGTGTTTTCTGTTGCAAGCCTGATGTCATCAATCTTCGGTCAGTTGGCACCTCCGGAATCTCAGTGAGGTTTGAACTCCCCACCCCCCACCCCAGATCCTGGAAAATAAAAGAGGAACACACACAACAGCACGTCGGATACCATCAATCCATCTGATTCTGGGGCAGGGATATGCCAAACGGAACTCTTGGAACATTTATTGAATGCTGAACTGATGTGCATCATCGCTTTTGGAACGGGTAACGTTTTTGTAACTTGCTACGCTTTTGCCAAACTCTTGAACCTAAGAATCCTACTGTGTAGCCAGCTGGTTAAAAGCTTTGTCGTTTTGATTTGCTTTTGAGAACGTCACACAGAACTAATTTTTTTTTTCTCAAGGAAGAAACTAATCATCTAAATCACGCACTGCTAGCAAATGGCTACTCCAAGAATGAAATCAGAAGGGCCATTAAACCAAACAAAAATCAGAAAACTCAGGAAAAACAGTCTCCCATAGGAAAGGTATTCTTGCCATTTATTAAAGGAGTCACTGATAGGATGGAGAAACTTTTGAAAAAACATAACCTACAAACAGTGTTTAAACCCACCAAGAAAATACAACAAATGCTACGATCAGCAAAAGACAAAAGAGACTCCCTCACCTCTGCAGGAGTATATCGTATATCTTGCAGCTGTGGAGAAGTTTATATCGGGACCACAAAACGCAGCATACATACAAGGATAAAAGAACATGAAAGATACTGCAGACTTGGCCAACCTGAGAAATCAGCAGTGGCTGAACATGGACTGACACAAACACGACACAGGGTCTTATGCCAAGACACTGAAAGACTGGACAATTCTACCAACTATTTTGTCAGATTGCACAGAGAAGCCACTGAAATTCATAAACATCAGCACAACTTTAACAGAAAAGAGGAGAGTTTAAGAATGAATAAGGCTTGGCTTCCTGTTCTAAAAAACCTCCAGACTAACAAAGACAACACTCAACAATAGCCATGCAGATTAGCTTTGGATTACACACATTAACAGATCACTTCACGATACAATGGTTCCATATTAACATACCATATCCTCATTAGCACATTATCTTGATACTTACAGGACAATGATTAGCACATTACTTTTGCAGGACAATACTCAGCTCAAACCCAACCCCTTTCTGACTATATATTACTCTTCCTACACCCTTGACACTGAGAGACACTGTCCTTCAGTGTTACTACTCTGAAGATGCCTGCCACAGTTGCTGGCGAAACGTCAGGAAAGGAAATTCCAAGACCACGGTTACACAGCCCGGATAACCTACAAGAGCCCAAGTTGTAGTTTGTAGCTTTGGTTATTGTTTTTTATATAGGGTTTTTCTATACTTTGGGCTTCCTCAGAGAGAAAAATGGGGTACAAACAAATAAATTATAATTATAATTATATATATAATTATATATTATATATAATTATAGAAGAAGAAGAAGATGATGATGATGAAGATTTATTATATGTGGACTTTCTCCCCCTTTTAAGGAGAATCCCTTCCCCTCCCCACAACAGACACCTTGTGAGGTAGGTGGGGCTGAGAGAGTTCAGAAAGAATTGTGACTGGCCCAAGGTCACCCAGGTGGCTAATCTGGTGAACTGGGTTGGTTTCCCACTCCTACACCTGAAGCCAGCTGGATGACCTTGGGCTAGTCTCAGTTCTCATAGAGCTCTCTCAGCCTCACCTACCTCACAAGGTGTCTGTTGTAGGGAGAGGAAGGGAAGGAGATTGTAAGCCGGTTTGATTCTCCTTAACAGGTAGAGAAAATTGGCATATAAAACCCAACTTTTCTTCTGTGACATAGGAAATATGTAACAGGCTCCAGGGCAAGAAGCTGGTCCAACCTTTTCTGTCTTCAGCAAACACTGCCTGAAAAATCCCCAAATCTTTCTCTTCAGAAATGAGAGACAGAAACTTGCTTTTAAAGAAGTGGGGAGAGTAGTTGCCAAAGTGAGCATTGGAAAGTAGATGGTTGCACTGGCACAATGAAGCCACAGATACATAAATGCACACTGCTTTTGATGCCGCATCCTAATATTCCTGTACATTTGGAAAAGATTATGTATGTTCTAAAACTAATTCTAAAAGTGATGTGTGCTGGTAACTGTGTGCCTCTGCCATGCCTTTTGCACCACCTTCTTAATTCCAATAGTCAAAATAATCGTTTTAGTCATTAATCTCAGCCGCCGCCACCCCAAATCCCACCCCATATTAATAATTGTTAAGGTAATGACATGAGAAGACAGACGACAGTGAAATCCAAAGGTAAAGCTGACATTGTATCCTCCACTCGTGCCACTGGGAAAAGGCAAGACAAAGGCAAGTAATGCTTTTGAATTTTCAGCCCTTTGTTCATCTATGTCACAACCTTCATGCTACTTAAACAAAAGGATTTTTAAGCTTCTACCTTCTATTCCTCCCCCTGCCCAGTTTCAATGGAAGTGTCTGTTTCCTAACTCGGGCTGCCTATCTAAAGGCGCAGACACATGTGTTGGGGAGGGGCCGTGGCTCAGTGGTAGAGCATCTGCTCGGCATGCAGAAGGTCCCAGGTTCAATCCCCGGCATCTCCAGTTAAAGGGACCAGGCAAGTAGGTGACATGAAAGACCTCCGCCTGAGACCCTGGAGATCCACTGCCAGTCTGAGTAGACAATACTGACTTCGATGGACCGAGGGTCTGATTCGGCATAAGGCAGCTTCATGTGTTCATGTGTATGTGGTGTTCATCCAAGCCTAGCACAGCACCACTTCATATAGCACTCTTCTGAGCTTACATTAGCCAAGGATTCAGGAGCCCATTTTGTAGGAGTGGGCCAGAGGGGAGTACAAAACAATACTGAAAGGTCTCTGTTGGCTGCTGATCTGTTTCTGGACACAATTCAAAAGGGGGTGGGTTTTAACCCCATTGGATTTAACCCATTGCTGGGGGCTAGCTGCCAGAAACATATGTGGCCCATTTTGAAACTTCATTCGCTGCCAATCTGTTTCCAAGTTCAGTTCAAGACAGCCAGCGTGGTACAGTGGTTAAGAGCAGTGGTTAGGAGCGATGGACTCTAATCTGGAGAACCGGGTTTGATTCCCCACTCCTCCGCATGAGCGTCGGACTCTAATCTGGTGAACTGGGTTGGTTTCCCCACTGCCATAGAGTCCAATTGCCAAAGTGGCCATTTTCTCCAGGTGAACTGATCTCTGTCAGCTGGAGATCAGTTGTAATAGCAGGAGATCTCCAGCTAGTACCTGGAGGTTGGCAACCCTATGGATCAATAATGCTAACCAATATTGTGTACTACTATACTATGTACTCTTCTGGTTGCACAATTTTCAAATGGTTATTGTTGAGATCAGAAAGTACAGGAAGGGGCATATCAATTGAACAGGGGATTTAAAAAAAAATCATCCCTATCAAGCTACACTTACAGTGCAATCCTAAACAGAGAAAGAGAAAGGTGTCACTTGGCTCAGGATGACACTATTAAGGTAAAGCTGATTCACATTTACTCATATGCTTTCAATGCAAGTTTTCATTATCTTGAAATACCCCTTCCTTTTTAATAGCACTTTCCCTTGTGTAATATAGTGGCTAGCATGTGAGATAAAGACTTGGGAAACGTAGGTTCAAATCCCCACTCATGCATTGCTCGCTGGATGACCTTAGGTTGGTTGGCCACACTCTGTCTCTGAGATGCTTCATTCAAGTTATCACTACAGCAAACCTTTGATTTGCCTGCAATCAGGCTCATGACTGTCCTGCTTTCTCTGCAGACAGGTTGCCTTTGCAGCCCAGGGGTGGGCTGAGTTTGGTGCTGAAGACATGAGGCTTGTGCTTAGTGGACCAATTATCCAGTAAGGCATAAGAACAAAAGAAAGGCCATGCTGGATCAGACTAAGGTCCATCAAGCCCAGCAGTCTGTTCACACAGTGGCCAACCAGGTGCCTCTAGGAAGCCCACAAACAAGACAACTGCAGCAGCATTGTCCTGCCTGTGTTCCAAAGCATCTAATATCCTAATAGGCATGCTCCTCTGATCCTAGAGAGAACAGGTACGCATCATGACTAGTATCCATTTTAACTAGTATCCATTTTTACTAGTAATAGCCATGGATAGCCCCATCATAAAATCATAGAGATGGATAGCCCCATCATAGAATCATAGCCCCATCATAGAATCATAGAGTTGGAAGGGACCACCAGGTCATCTAGTCCAACGCCCTGCACAATGCAGGAAATTAACAACTACCTCCCCCCCACATCCCCAGTGACCCCAACCCTCCCCTCGCCATGCAGGATCCATGAACATGTCCACTCCACTCTTAAAGCCTTAAGAATATAAGAACATAAGAAAGGCCATGCTGGAACAGAGCAAGGCCCATCAAGTCCAGCAGTCGGTTCACACAGTGGCCAACCAGGTGCCTCTAGGAAGCCCACAAACAAGACAACTGCAGCAGCATTGTCCTGCCTGTGTTCCAAAGCATCTAATATCCTAATAGGCATGCTCCTCTGATCCTAGAGAGAACAGGTACGCATCATGACTAGTATCCATTTTAACTAGTATCCATTTTTACTAGTAATAGCCATGGATAGCCCCATCATAAAATCATAGAGATGGATAGCCCCATCATAGAATCATAGCCCCATCATAGAATCATAGAGTTGGAAGGGACCACCAGGTCATCTAGTCCAACGCCCTGCACAATGCAGGAAATTAACAACTACCTCCCCCCCACATCCCCAGTGACCCCAACCCTCCCCTCGCCATGCAGGATCCATGAACATGTCCACTCCACTCTTAAAGCCTTAAGAATATAAGAACATAAGAAAGGCCATGCTGGAACAGAGCAAGGCCCATCAAGTCCAGCAGTCGGTTCACACAGTGGCCAACTAGGTGCCTCTAGGAAGCCCCCAAACAAGACGACTGCAGCAGCATTCCCCTGCCTGTGTTCCACAGCACCTAATATAGTAGGCATGCTCCTCGGATACTCCTCGGGCTCAGGGCGGCTTCCAACAATAATAATGTACAATATAATATTAACATCATAACAATTAAAACATAATTTAAAACCAACGATCCTCTTCTGATATTGCAAGACGGCGTCCTAGACTATGTAATTGCCTCGTGAAGGTCAAGCCATCCTCAGTAGATGAAGTCGGTCCAAAGATGACAACGGGGAGACCAACAGCAGCAGAGAAATCACAGGTCCAAAGGAACCGGAGACAGAAAGGGAAGGAACAAAAAGGGACAAAGGGAGGGACAAAAAGGAAGGGAGGGGAAAGAACAGATAGGAGGGAAGGGGAAGGGGAGGGCAAATGAAGAGGAAGGGAGGCCAGATGATCTACATAACTATCACTGTCCTCAACCATATGCCTGGCGGAGCACCTCTATCTTACAAGCCCTGCGAAACTGAGCTAAATCCCGCAGGGCATGGGTCTTGCTAGACAGAGGCCATTTATGCCCGGGAGGCTTTGCCTTGGATTTGCTGCTTTCCAGATACCCATTTTCCCCATCCAGTTTCTCAAAACTCTCCATGGGGGCTTATTTTTTAGTTTTGAGAATTGAGATGGGGAAAACGTGCATCTAGAGAGCGGCAAATCCAAGGCAAAACCTCCTGCGCGTAAATGGCAAGAGAGTTCCACCAGGCTGGGGCCAGAGCCGGAAAAAACCCTGGCCGAGGACAGCCGGATAGTTCTGGGGTCATGCATTATCAAGAAGTTGTTTCCAGAAGATTGTAACGCTCTCTGGGAGGTGTATTGGGAGAGGAGGTCCCGTAGTACTCTGAGGCAGTGCCGGATTTACCTATAGGCTTGGCAGGCTGAAGGCTAGGGACTCAAAATCTAGGGTGACTCCGGCCAAGGTCTATAATATTTTGACACTGTCATAGACCTTTCTGACACATGCTGTCATAACGCACTGTAGTCTCTAAACAACCTTTCATTTGCCCCTTGCCCTCCATTTCAGAATTCCAGCTTATTCCACAAAACGTTTACAAAGTTCGGTTACTGCAAAAATTTTCCACAGTGTTAATTTTAACATTTATGCTTCCCCCCGCCCCCACATAGGGTTGCCAACCTCCAGATAGTCAGTACAGGAGCAAAGTGTATACAAAGTGCAAAAAAACTTTATAAGCTACCAAAATGACATGACAATACAGCTATACACACTATATGCACTACCAAGCTGAAACACACAAGCTAAGACAAACAACGTGACTGTACAAGGTGGAAACAAGTGTCAAAATGACACAGCAAATGTTCATAAAGCCTCTCTCAACTGTAGGAGAAGTGGTATCCAAAGGATTTTCAACGAGGTTCCCAATGAGGAGACGATCGTTTCGAGTTCACAATGAACAAATCTTCATCAGTCCTTCAACGTCCTTTTGTACATTCATTCATTCAAATATGATCGTCTCCTCATTGGGAACCTCGTTGAAAATCCTTTGGATACCACTTCTCCTAAAATTGAGAGAGACTTTATGAACATTTGCTGTGTCATTTTGACACTTGTTTCCACCTTGTACAGTCACGATGTTTGTCTTAGCTTGTGTGTTTTAGCTTAGTAGTGTATCTAGTGTGTATAGCTGTATTGTCATGTCATTTTGGTAGCTTATAAAGTTTTTTTGCACTTTGTATACACTTCGCTCCTGTACTGAGTTCCTCATCCTCCTGATATTAGTACAGTGGTGTCTATTTCTCCCCCAACCTCCAGGTAGTAGCTGGAGATCTGCTAATTCAACTGATCTCCAGCCGATAAGAGATCAGTTCCCCTGGAGAAAATGGCCGCTTTGGCAATTGGACTCTATGGCATTGAAGTCCCTCCCCAAACCCCACCCCAGAAATCTCCCACTGGTGGCGAAGAGGGACCTGGCAACCCTACTTATGACCTTCACAGGAGGAATTGTGAACTGCAGGATTTTAAACACCGTCATCATCTTCGGCTTCCCTGAATTTTGTTTAGAACACTCTTCCATCTTCCTCTAGCCATGAGGTTGGGGGGTCAAGAGGGGCCTCACAAGTGAAATAGCCTAGGGCCTCTCCTTCATCTAAATCCGGCACTGCTCTGAGGGCACTGTTCTAGATCCAAGGCACTGTTCTAGATCCAAAGCGGAGTTGCAAACGGTCACTTTGCCTCTTTTGTGCTACCTCGGTCTGGGCCTTCTGCAGCCACCATGGTGACTCACAGAGGAAATGGTGACTCACAAACAGGGTTGCCAAGTCCCTCTTCGCTATCGGCGGGAGATTTTTAGAGTGGCGCCTGAGGAGGGCGGGGTTTGGGAGGGGAGGGACTTCAGTGCCATAGAGTCCAATCGCCAAAGCTTGCTAACAAGCTTCAGTGCTCAAGAGAACAACATACCCATTCTATATGGCTGGCCAGGCTACTGTTGATTGACCGCTTGGCGTTTCTTTCTTAGTTCCAGCATGTCTGGCCTGCTCACAATAACCTGATGCTATTACGTTCCAAACGTTGACCCTATTTGGCTCTGAAGTGCCTAGATCCATCTTGTTGGCTTGTCTTTTCCAAATTTTTGTTTCAGTCCTGACTGATCAACTAGCCAGGCTTACTTGCCAAGGGTCCTCATGATGATTATTCTACATCCTAGCCTTGCATAAAGGGAAGCAGGTCAGTACATTTTGCCTAAAACAGTTACAACACTCCACACTAGTACCTTCCTGAATCTGTTTTGCCTTCATACTGTACTTAGAAGCCTTTGTTTCTGCCCATCATTCCTGAATCACTGAATATTGAAGGCCCACTTGGCCCTGGGGTTGCCAGGTCCCTCTTCCCCACCGGCAGGAGGTTTTGGGGGCGAAGCCTGAGGAGGGTGGGATTTGGGGAGGGGACCATTTTCTCCAGGCAAACTGAACTCTGTCAGCTGGAGATTAGTTGTAATAGCGGGAGATCTCCAGCTACTCCCTGGAGGTTGGCAACCCTACTTGCCCTTGACCTTGCGTGACTTCACATTTTAATGTGAGATCACATTACTCTGACGGCAGTCTCTGGAAAGGAAAGCAAGAAGAGGCCGATCAATAGCTGCAGTACAGATTCTGCACCCCACTCCAGCATTGCCTATTATTTCTCACGCATACATAGTTTTATTTCTCACATTCTTTATATTTCTTATATCCGTTACATTTTTCACATTTCCATCCACTTGCCTGCTTTCGGAATTTGATTCTGCAAGGAGAATCAAATTCCGAAAGCAGGCAAGTGGATGGAAATGTGGAAAATGTAAAGGATGCAAGATATGTGAAGGATGTGAGGAATAAAACTTTCATAAAACCATTTATGAAATCTCCGCTTGAGAACATTGCCAGTCAATGTGTATTTCCGTCTGTGCCATTCTGCGTAGCCTGGAAACTTGGCACCAATCCTACCTTGCAACGATGAACCTGCATTAAATAGCATGACCAGGCGTAACAAGGCTCCTTTCTAGTTGATTATTTACCCAAGAGGGAAGTTCAGCACATACAGCTTTTCTCCTTCTTGCATGACAAGCTATACCTATTAAAATTCTTTTTTTTTCTATATAACTGTTAACAATACAGCAGCCCTGTCTTCTTTCTCCTTAGGCTTACCTCACTAGCACTATTTGTGCAAATATTGTACGCTCCAGTCCTTGATAAAACAGGGCTAGATTCCATATTATTTACAATTGACCAAAACTCTCCTGGCAGCATTTCTAAATAATTACATCAGACAGTAGGGCTGTCAACAACATATAAGTTTGATCTAAGCCACCGATGGCGAAATATAAAGAAAAAGTAACAGATCAGTCACTACGGGAGGAGAAAACAGACACGAGAGTCACTATATGGATTCCCAAAGCGCTCTCCTTGAAAATATGCCACGTTTGCTATTTGATAACTCAGTCATTAGGAGGCAGCAGACAGCTCAAAATGTTATCAGGAATGAAACAGCATTTCCTGATTGGATTGAAGATGAAGGAACTCTTTGGGGAGAATCAGTTCAGAAAAGATCGGTAGAATCTAGGGACCGTCAACCCTCGCACCAAATATAACAGAACTATGCCCGGTTCAACTGAGGCATTGTCAAAACAGAGATCCACATGAACGGCTGCTCGCACTTAGAAACACTGTGATTCTAAACACTTTGTTTGAAACTACGCACCACTGGAACTTATTCGTTCAGGAGTCGGACTCTGGTTAAGACTTTGGTACCAAATCTGATGTCGCTTTATTCCACTCATGTGTATGTACTGCCACTGCCCACCAACATGTCGGAAGAGCATAGCCTTTCCCCACTGGATTCAAAACAAAATACTAAGATCCCATCAAAATAGGAATTCACACTCATCACGGTTTTCATTTTAAGGATCTGTTCCAAATCTACCCAGGCTGCATGTTTAAAAGCAAGTGAAAGGAAAATTTTAAGATTTAGACCTTTTCCTCTGCGATAATCTTAAAAAGGTAACAAAAGGCTAAATATTAGCTCGTCCCTAAAGTTTTCAGCATTACAGCATCAACAGGATTTGTGCAAGATACAGAGCAGAACAGCATCGTTCAATAAATGGAACAGAAACTGTTTCCTACCAACTTCGACTCTGTAGGAATGGCAAGAATTAGACCAATGTCTACATGATCCTTTCTACTTTATTATTATTATTTTCATGAGATAATTATCAACAAAAACATAACACACACTTGCCCTGCTTCTCTGTCAGGACTATTAGGAACACGACACTGATGTACAATCCCAATCTCAAATTGATACCTAAAACAAATATAACATTCCAAAACCTCCAACAAATCAAAATATATTTTTTTACTCCAGTTACTCACTAACATTAACACAAAACATTAATAATAAAAAGCAGGCACAAACTTACTGTTGTGTTCTAATGTCTGGGCTGTCCTTTGGTTTTCAGTGAGTTGCCAAAGAAAAAGCTGTATAATAAAATAGTGAAATGTGAACAGATGGGGAGGGGTGTATATCAAGTTTTTTCTTCTTCTACAGCATTCATAACTGAGACATGCAATATACAGATGGCTTTGGAGATCGTCCCAACATCCAAAGAATGTACTATCCTTCTTCAAATTTCAAGACCACAATCTTGAGCTGTGCAAGTCCAGAACGGTAAGGTTAGTCTTGCTTTTTAACCATGATCTGTCAAAGAAGACAGTTGAAACTCCAAATAACGATTCATGCTTTATCCAGATTTCTCTCTGTGTGTGTGTCTCTCTCTCTCCCGTTCTGCCTTTCCATTCACATTTTTTCTTCCCACAAAATACATATAGGTTTGTTCTTCCTTGTGCCCTGGGTAAGGCCTCGCTTTGAAATGCATTTCAGTCTCTCTACACAGACAGCTTTCACTGCATTTCGAGTCCCACCAAGGCCCGGCTTTAAAAGCTACTGATTCTTTTTTTTTCTCCCCTTCTTCTTTAGCCTTTCTCACAAAAGAAGGGTATTTTGTAAATTACCAGCTCGTTCAGATCAACAAAAGGTACTTTCATAGAAAGCCCCATTTGATTTTGCTCAAATTTGATTACAAGGATGGAGGAAAAAGGAAAGGAAGTCAAAAAGAAAAACCCCAGATGGCTTTTTTCATTCATCTCAGTGAATGAGCTTTATCTGTGCCTTTTGAAACTGTAGCAGTGGAAAAGCATTTCTGTTGGCTTAAAAAACTTGACAAAAATTATTGGTTTGCCATTTCTCATGTAACTGCCATTGGGAACTGGATGAAAAGACTTTTTTTTTTCCACGGGATCGCCTGCTTGGATCAAAATAATGGAGATTAGGTATTTCATTATAAATTACAGTGGGAGATAGAGAGAGGCTGTCATATTAATAGCAACCTGCTCGTGGTCTTCAATGGTAGCTATTCTCCTAGACAAAGGACCAAGGGGGTTGTCTATTGAACTTGTGCTTTGGGGCCCGATCAATTTTCTATCATCAAGGCAAAAGGTGAGACGTTGAACAAAAGAATTCACACATGAGTGACCTCATGAGCCGAGAGATAAAACAGCTTAAAGAAACAAAACACATCCTGGAAATTATGGGTGATAAACTGTATAAAAAGAGAAGAAGGTTAAAAGAGAGAGAGAGAGAGAGAGAGAGAAAGGGGAGGAAGGGAACGAGCATCGGTCTATAATTCTTTCTTTTCTTAAGCATACAGACACATTAAAAGCTACTTGTTTTCAGGCACGGTGTAATTGCAGCGTTCGTTTTGCAAGGCTGGGTTCTTGAGTCTCGCTGTGAACTCCTTCCTCTACAGGGTTCCAGTAATTTCATTCATGAGTAAGCAGGCTATTGTGTTTAATGCAGGATGCCCAAGAACCATATACACAGATATAACCACACAAAGGATTACCTTTGACAACAACAGCACCGGCAAGAGCATACACACAGAAAGACCGCACAGGACAGACACCGTCATGCATAATCAAACTGCGTCGCACAAGCATGATCCTTCAAGGCTGGGATATTTGTGTAGGAATACATCTTTAATAAGCAAGCAGGCAAATTATGAGGTAGTTTCTACAAAGTTTTACTATGTAGGTATGTCCCAGGATACAGGGTTGCCAAGTGCCCGGTGGTGGCGGGCAAACCCCCGCCAATGCACCCCGTTGACCAGCTGAGGGTCGGCAGGCAAATGCGCATGCGTGCCTGCACACCGCGGCACGTCACTTCCAGTTTACACCCAGAAGCGCTGCATTGTGAGGGGCCTTTTACCACTCAAACTGGGAGTTTGAACAGTACAAGGTCCCTTGCGATGCGGCGCTTCCAGGTGCAAACCAGAAATGACGCATGTGCGATCCCCTCAGCCCTGCCCCAAAAGCCTCCCGTCGGAGGAGAGGGGGGACCTGGCAACCCTACCCAGGAAACACACCTCATCAGATCAGTAGTTGAGCTCATGCTATGAATGTATAGGACTTCATATTTCAGTCCCCAGAATATCTATCTAAATATATCAGTCATCTCTGCCTGATGATCCAGAAGTCTGCTGCCAGCCTGGGCTGACAGTGCTGGACCAGTAGTCTGACACGAGGGTTGCCAACCTCCAGGTGGTGGCTGGAGATCTACCCTATTACAATTGATCTCCAGGCAACAGAGATCAGTTCTTCTGGAGAAAAGGTCTGCTTTGGAAGGCGGACTCTATGGCATTATACCCCATTGAAGACGATACGCAATATGTCGAACAATTTAATGAGAAATGGTTACCATGGTTTGTGTGTGTGTGTGTGTGTGTGTGTATATATATGTCTTCAAATATTAAATTCTAGATCTCTCTCCTTCTTATGTGAGTAGATGTTCTCTTCATGTATAAATATACTTGGTTTACCTCAACGATGATTACCTTTAGAGAAATTGACCATGGTTTATCTTTAATGCTATTTTATTTCCTACTCTCTTTTTCTCTCATGTTAGTGGCTGTCAAGAATATATCTGACTACTTTTTTATCGAGTAAAAACTGAATTGAAATCAATATTTTGAATTATTGGTAGTTAGTATAATCTCTGTATTACGAGTGTATACTATTGATTGAGATAATATTGTCTATCACAAACAGATGCATAATTTTTCCCCTTCCCCTTTTTTCCCTTCTGTGTTTCTTAAAACACAATAAAAACTTTTTTAAAAAATGAAGTCCCTCCCCTCCCCAAACCTCACCCAC
Source organism: Euleptes europaea (assembly GCF_029931775.1). Taxonomy (NCBI): domain Eukaryota; kingdom Metazoa; phylum Chordata; class Lepidosauria; order Squamata; family Sphaerodactylidae; genus Euleptes; species Euleptes europaea. Next base: position 13,814,234 of record NC_079316.1, read on the forward strand.
TTCAGGCTCCACCCCCAAAATCTCCAGGTATTTCCCAAACAGGCACTGGCAACCCTATCTGACACTGTATTCTGGGGTAGGGAGTGGCTGACTGGATCTGCCAGATTCAGCCACTGCGGAAGTGGGGATTGGAGGGCAGAAGAGCCATGGGGAGGATGCATGACCATCCAGCCTCTTAGGGTGTATTATATGTTAATACATATAAATGCACAATTGGCCAAGGAGACAGAATTCCAAACACGCATAAAAATGTGAGCAAGAAACTGGCAACACAGAATGGCTGGATCCTTCACTGTCTTGAATTGGAATTCCTCTGCAGGCTAGTATACTTATTCTGAGTAGGCTGGGTACAGTATTCTATGCTCCTCATGAACATATGTAGCTGCCTTATACTGAATCAGACTTTTGGTCCATCAAAGTCAGTATTGTCTACTCAGACCGGCAGTGGCCCTCCAGGGTCTCAGGCAGAGGTCTTTCACATCACCTCCTTGCCTAGTCCCTTTAACGGGAGATGCCGGGGATTGAACCTGGGACCTTCTGCATGCCAAGCAGATGCTCTACCACTGAGCCCTTCCCCATAAAAAGGTGGATCCTTCACTGAGCCCTTCCCCATAAAAAGGTGTATTCCACAACATCTGCATCCTGGCCCTTTTTATTGAAGATGCCGGGAATAGAACCTGGGACCTTCTGCATGCAAAGCAGATGCTCTACCACTGAGCCACAGCCCCTTATTCCTAGGGTTGCCAACCTCCAGGTAATGACTGGAGAACTCCTGCTATTACAACTGATCTCCAGCTGATAGAGATCAGTTCCCCTGGAGAAAATGGCTGCTTTAGCAATTGGACTCTATGGTATTGAAGTCTCTCCAAACCCTGCCCTCCTCAGGCTCCCCCCCCCAAAAAAAAATATGTCCAGGTATTTCCCAACCCAGAGCTGGCAACCCTACTTATTCCATCAGGCTCATCGGGCAAAGGAGGATGAAACAGAATGGAAACTTTCACAAATATTAGGCCAATTTTGCAGAGAGCGTATAAAGGCATGCCTAAAAGGATATGTCCCTGAAGCATTCCAAGACAACACACCACCAAAAGAGGAACCCCAAGATCATCCTATATCCATGGTGCATCGAACTGTGACATCTTACTGCAAATCAAAGTCGTAGGTTCTGACATGTGCAGTGCTGGCACTCTCTGGTCATAAGAGGTGCAGAAATGATGCACACATGTGGAAGCCCCCCCCCCCCCGAACAGTCATTCTCAAAAGATGCACACACATTTGTAAAAGGTACAGCAATGCCTTTTAATTCTGTGATGGATCCCGCTATCCTGTGTTGCAGTTTGTCAGACTTGCATGTTTTATGCATTTGAGCGTTGTGGTAAAACTGGCTCTGCAGACACCTGACAGAGGATGTGGACTTTACCTAGCTGGCTCAGATCACAGATTTTGAAGGTGCCAGACAGGCCATCTAGTCCAACCCCCCGCTCAATGCAGGATCTCAAGTTCCTAGACCCTAATGAAGAGTTCACTTTTCCAGACTCATTCCACACTCACAACATTCCTTGCCCCCAAAGACCCTTGCAAATGTATGCCACTTCAGTGCTTCTGTAAAATTAGTCCCAGCTTTTTGTCTCTTTAAAGATTCTTCTTCAACTTAATAACTAAAGGTTTTTCCTGTCCACATTCTTTCTCCCTTGGTTAGAATGAATCAGGAGAAGGAGACAAAGATGACAAGTTGGTTTTTATATGCCGACTTTCTCTACCACTTAAGGCTCAAACCAGCTTACAATCACTTTCCCTTCCCCTCCCTACAACAGACCCCCTGTGAGGTAGGTGGGGCTGAGAGAGCTGTGACTAGCCCAAGGTCACCCAGCTGGCTTCATGTGGAGGAGTGGGGAAACCAACCCGCTTCTTCAGATTAGCCTCCGCCACTCATGTGGAGGAGTGGGGAATCAAACCCGGTTCTCCAGGTCAGAGTCCTCCGCTCCAAACCACCGCTCTTAACCACTACACTGCACTGGCTCTCTGTGTAGCTTTCTATGTAGAGCAGAATGAGCACAATCTTCCATGACCTTGTTGACCTGTTTATTATCTACACTGATGACATCTTGATCCATTCTCCAGATCCCCAGATTTATGTCCAGATTGCGAAGGCTGTCTTGCCCAAGCTATGGCTCATTAGCTTGTTCGCTGAACTAGAAAAGTGTGTATTTGATCTGACCAAGGTGGGTTTCTTGAGACGTCGTCATGCAAGACGCTGAATAAATGGCACAGAAATATCCCAAATAAATAAAAGTATGCCCCCCACCCCCGAGGGATCCTTATGGACCCTCACAATGTAGAGGCTATCCTTACCTGGAAGGCTCCTTGAAACCTGAAGGATATTCAGTGCTTACTAGAGGCTTTGTGAACTACTGCTGCAGATTCATCCCACTCTATCCCACCATCACAGCTCTTTTGGGTAATTGCTTCAGCCTTTGAACCCTTTTGTTGGACCCCAAAGCCCACCAGGCATCTCAGACTTCAAAGGTAACATCTAGATTTGTAATTCTTCATGAAGGTGGGAGGCTGAGACTAGGGGCGAAAACGGACGGTCGTTTTAGCCTCCTTTAATCCCTGTTTCAGCCAGGATTCAGCCAGGATCGAACGCATGCGTTTCGCCTAATGTGCGTTCGGTCCTGGCTAAAACAGGGATTAAAGGAGGATAAAGTGACTGTGCGTTTTCGCCCTAGGTGACTGCTCAGCAGAGCTCAGGTGGTGCTCTTGGCTGAAGATGTCGCCACTGCTCTGGCAGAGCGAGCACAAAATGTCCACGGTGGTGGTTTATGATCAACATTACGGTACAGCTTGATGGTCGCGGAGACCCAGAGGCTGAACTTCTGCCGAGAGACTCACTGTCCTTTCTTTGGCTTGAGTAGTACAGAAATAATCCTGTAATATTTTTGAAAGGCATAAGCTAAAATGACTAAACTGAGGCTGTCGTATTTTGGTCACATTAGGAGAAAGCAAGAGTCACTAGAAAAGACGGTTATGCTAGGAAAAGTGGAGGGCAGCAGGAAAAGAGGAAGACCCAACAAGAGATGGATTGACTCTATCAAGGAAGCCACAGCCCTCAATTTGCAAGATTTGAGCAATGCTGTTAAGGATAGGACATTTTGGGGAACATTGATTCATATGGTCGCCATGAGTCAGAAGCGACTTGATGGCACTTAACACACACACACACACACACACACACAGAAGTCCTGTCGAGCTAAATTGGCAAGGTCCAAAAAATGCAAATCTCGCTCTGGTCCAGGGAAGATGATAAAAGGAAGGCAGGTAGGGCAAGGTCTTGGTTGAGGTGGAAGCTATCCTGGTGTCTTGGCAACTTGTTGTTGCTTTGTTAGCCACTCTGAGTTTAAGGAGATAAGACAGGACCTAAATATTTTTAAAATAAGTCCATGTGCCAACTTAGATTCTCACTGTAGTCCCAGTTAATGGTTCCCGTCATTCAGAACATTCATTCAGCAGAGGAGGGAGAAGGGGCAATATGACTCCTTTGTTACCAAAATTGCTCTTTGGATGGGGAATTAGCTCGAGCAGTCGGTAACTATGTATTTATTAAGCCGGGATCGCCCTATGTCTACGAGGGTTTTTCTCAGTGACTCCCCGAATAAAGACAGACTCAGGAATTCCAAATTAAAAGGTGTTTATGTATATTCAGTCAATCAGTGTTACACGTACATACAAGAGGCTTAAGAATATAAAGGAGGTAGAATAGAGACCTTAAGGAAATTACCAAGTAGGACATACGTTACCAATCTCGCTGTGTAGAAGTCCAACCTCCGTGGCTCACAGATAAACAAAGTATATCAGGGAATGGGAGGGAAATGTATCAGTGTCTGGAGCCAGCCAAGACACTGAAAGAGGAGGGGGGGTTTGCGTGGAGTGAACTCAACATGCACAAACTTTAGCAAGAAGGGCAAAGAGGGAACTGAGAGAGGGGGGGCCCACTGCTCTGCCAAAGGGGCAGAATATATCTATCCTGCAAGTGGGGGGGGGGGAAACTGGATATTCTCCAGATGGCTCCTCCAAAACAACAAAAACGGGATCAGAGACTTAGGACCAGAGATAGGGGGAGGTGGCAATTTTTGTTTACTAAACTAACATCCTTGATTTATACATCCTGAGATGGTCCTTTTCCACGCCTGACTGAGTTTCCGGAGGTTGTAAATTCTGCAAAGGTGCAGCAGAGCATCTCTTTGATGTAGATAGCTGATGGAGTTTTCCCACAGGGTACAGAGAGGGAGGGGGGGGAATGAGTATCAGAAGGAGGCGACGTGATGCTTTCGCCTTGCAATAATGGCTTCTACAGGATCAAGAGAGACAATCAGGAATCATAGTTTCTCTTTTGCAGGTTCTGCAGAGAGATGATCCGGCCTCTTGTCCCTGGAAAGTCTGGCTTGTACAAAGCTGGGAGAGCTAGCCCAGAGCTATTAATATGCAGGCAGCAATAAAACAGTTCAGTGAGTCTCTGTTATGGGTGCCATCTCCAAGCCTGGGGCTTTTATGTATCACCTTGCTGTTTATTCCTCTTCCTCAATGCACCACCCGGTTCTGTGGTGCATTTTGCTTGTGAGGTTCTCTCAGTCCTCAGAGAGGAGTTTCAAAATAAATGACAGGTTTCCTGGGAAAGGGGCAGGAAGATCTACTCTGTCAACTCCTTACCAACACTCTCATACTTGTTCCCCCTCCCATTCCAGTTCAACAGTATCTCATAGAATCATAGAATTGGAAGGGACCACCAGGGTCATCTAGTCCAACCCCCTGCACAATGCAGGAAATTCACAACTACCTTCCCCCCACACACACCCAATGACTCATACTCCATGCCCACAAATCACAAAATCACACAAGGTTGGAAGAGACCACAAGGGCCATCCAATCCAACCCCCTGCCATGCAGGATCTCACAATCAAAGCTCTCCCAACAGATGGCCATCCAACCTCTGCTTAAAGACCTCTAAAGACGGGGACTCCACCCCCACCCCCCGAGGCAGGGCCAAGATGCCCTCCCTCTCATCATCTGCTTAAGGTCATAGAATCAGCATTGCTGACAGATGGCCATCTAGCCTCTGCTTAAAAACCTCCAGGGAAGGAGCACCTACCACCTCCCGAGGAAGCCTGTTCCACTGAGGAACCGCTCTAACTGCCAGAAAATTCTTCCTAATGTCTAGACAGAAACTCTTTTAATCTGGGACCAATCTTCCAGCAAGATGATCACTGAGATGGCTGTAGGATGGAGACAGTACCAGTGGTTTTAGTTTATCTCCATTTGAACGTAGACATGGGTTTTGCTTCCCTCACTGTGTCTGTCAGCTGTTTTTGATATGGTGGACCATGCCATCATGCTGAGGCATTTGGAGTAAGATAATTCATTTGGTATCAAGTATTGTGCTCTGGGATGGTTAAAACTGAGGTATCTTCTCTACTCAAGGATAGATGGAATTACATTCTAGCTGTTATCTGAAGAAGTGAGCTGTGGCTCACAAAAGCTCATACCCTGCCAGGAATTTTGTTCGTCTTTAAGGTGCTACTGGACTCTTGTCTTTTAAACTGAGGCATGACAGAATAGAATAGAAATTTTATTACAGTCAATGACCAGCACAAGTAAAATAAGTAAGTTACCAATTTACAGTCGTCTAAAAAAAATCTGAATAAAACATGCGGGTTCATTAGTTAGTATAATGAATGAACCACTTGGTAAGAAAAGGAGAGCACATATAATATAACCATTTGCCTTCATTTTCAAAACTGCTGGTTAGCACAGCCACTCCTCCATCGTATGTCAATTGCAGCGGCACAGAATCTAGCAACTGAATATGTTATATCTGAGTTGACATCTTGTAGCAGGGATGACATATGGAACTGTCCATACTGGCTGGAAGATTTATGAATTAGTGGTGAGATGAACCTTTCTCTGATAGCTGTATAATATTGACAATGAGAAAGAACATGTTCAAGGGTTACTAAATATCCAGAACCACAGGAGCATTTTCTCTCCTCATATGGCAAAGGCATGACAGAGTATTTTGAATAATAAAATGGTCAAAAATATTTGGCACTCAAGAGGCTTTTTGAAATACAATAGTTTTATTTGTCTCTTTTTTTTAATTTAAAAGTCAGGTTAGGAATGTAGACTGAAACAGAATAACAGAATTGAGAAGTTTGAGATGGTTAAGTTCCAGTAATATATTGTGCTTCCAAATGCATCAAGGTGGTTCACATACAAGTGTTTAAAACTTTTTTTTCTACTGAGAGTGATTTCTCTTGGCAGTCACTGGTTTGTTTCTTAAACTTAAGCTTCTTTTACACTTTCTTAACCTTAAGCTTCTTTCTTTTACCCAGTGGTTCTTTAGTTGTAGGAGTTAGGAACATTAATACACTTCCCCAGTTTCTCTCTCAAACTGGCAGGGGATCACTTGTTTCACAAGGGCTATTTCCCATTAAATTCTTAGGAATCACTCCATAAACCTTAGAGATATTTTCCCTAGATAACTGGTTATGGATCCTGTCCTGATCAAAAAACCCAAAATGTGTTCTTTTTCACACCTGAAGAGAATCCTCCACCAGACAGCTTACACAACTGTTTCCAAGCCCTGTCTGTTAACTTCTCTCTCAGTCCACTGTCAATTCTCAACTGTCAGAACTCTCCAACTGCCATTCTCAGAATTCTATTCGAACTTTCTGTCAATCATGGGGGTTCTATGACTGGGACAACTCTTTAGAATACAGCTGTCCATCACATGAGGCTATCATAGTTTGGTCACAGTGTGAGAAGACAAGACTCGCTGGAAAAGACAATAGTGCTAGGAAAAATTGAAGGCTGCAGGAAAAAAGGAAGACCCAGTATGAGATGGTTTGAATCTATAACAGAAGCCACAGCCCTCAGTTTGCAAGATGTGAGCAAGGCTGCTAACCATTGGACATTTCGGAGGACATTGATTCATAGGGTTGTCATGAGTCGGAAGCGACTTGACAGCACTTAACACACACACAAAAACCCACTGAATTTTCTCTCATTTTTGTTGGTGCCGCCCCATGAAGACTTTTAACCCAAATCCATTTCAAACCATCTAAAGAGATTTCCTGCCAAGTTCTCTGTTCCACTTACATTTAAACCTGTCCAACTCCTCAAGTTCTCCACTGGATGTTAAAAATTTCTTATATATAAGGCCTTTTCATCCTTCAGTACTGTTACCCTGTATCAACCATTCACAGCTTGACTTCTCTCTTAAAGGGTGATATTTCTATTGGAGTTACAAAACAATATTTCTAACTTGAAATTATCAGAACAGAAGAGTACAAGAACCTTCTATTTTGTTCACTAATTCTTTCCAAGGAGAGCATTTGACCATCCTGTACTAACTCTTCTAGTGATGACAACCCATAGTAAATTGAAAGGGATACATTTCCTAAAAATAATTTGGTACAAGAATCTTTTTCTTGTTATAGAACACAGAAAGCAACTGAAATATATCAAAGGATAATTTATGTTTCCATCTGTACTACCCTCTAAATAACCAAAACAACACATGAACACATGAAGCTGCATTATACTGAATCAGACCCTTGGTCCATCAAAGTCAGTATTGTCTATTCAGACCGGAAGCGGCTCTCCAGGGTGTCAGGCAGATATCTTTCACATCACCTACCTGCCCAGGCCCTTTAACTGGAGATGCCGGGGATTGAACCAGAGACCTTCTGCATGCCAAGCAGATGCTCTACCACTGAGCCACAGCCCCTCCCAATGGGAGGAAGACTCTCTTGTTCCACCAATTTCCTAAACCCACAAATAATTACTTAATGAATAGAGACAAACTTCTCGGAGTCCTAATATGTACTTATAATGTGTTTCCAGTCTTTTAGTGATGCAAACTTGGTTGCTATATAATATTTATTAATATCTGACACAGCTAATCCACTGACTTCTTTGGCCATTTATGCAAGGCTGCTTCCCTGTGGTCACCCCTGCCGACTGCTCCGGTGCTTCATTTTGATTATGCATGCCCTTCCCGACTGTCAGAGGTTGTCTCACTCTCCCTGTGCATTTTCCCCACATTTTCCAGATTCTCGCAGCACCTGGAAAACATTGGCAAAACGTGCAGAAACGCATAAGGAGAGCGAGGCAACCTCTGACAGTCGGGAAAGGCATGCATAATCAAAACAAAGCACTGGAGCAGTTGGCAGGGGTGACCGCAGGGAAACAGCCCTGCATAAATGGCCCTTCTGTTTGAACAATGTTTTTGCTACAATTCTAGGCCATTTCTTCTCCCCAAAAAAAACTTGAGATAAAGAAGAGAAGAGGAAGAGTTGGTTTTTAGATGCCGACTTTCTCTACCACTTAAGGAAGCATCAAACCGGCTTGCAATCACCTTCCCTTCCCCTCCCCACAACAGACACTCTGTGAGGTAGGTGAGGCTCTAACAGCGCTGTGACTAGCCCAGGGTCACCCAGCTGGCTTCGTGTGTAGGAGCGGGGAAACCAACCCGGTTCACCAGATTAGCCTCCGCTACTCTTGTGGAGGAGTGGGGAATCAAACCTGGTTCTCCAGATCAGAGTCCACCACTCCAAACCACTGCTCTTAACCACTACACCACACTGGCTCTTTTTGCAGGGTCTGTAATTGTGAATAACGTATTACTAAAGATCAGTTGATGAACAGAAGCAGAATCCTAGCAAGGCAGCAATTTTTATACTGGGAATAGACTTGTAGTTTTTAATGAACTGTGAAAATGTTAAGAAGGTTTCTCTCCCACTCCCAGCCCAATTGTTCATACTATACAGTTTTCACTTCCTTCTTCTCTAACAGTATTATCCAATTGTGTTGCATTGCTCATTGGCTAATGAAGTCATCCAGTTTTATTGCATAGCTTATTGCATGTGTTATGCTGGTCTTTATTGTGTGGTTTTTATAATTCCGTAATTTGCCTTGGGTCTCAGCAAGAAATACAGATGATAAATGAAGGAAAGAAAATAGGGCTCTGTGGTTCAAGATCACACTGGAGAGCCAGTGTGGTTGTAGTGGTTAAGAGCAGTGGTTTGGAGCGGTGGACTCTGATCTGGAGAACCGGGTTTGATTCCCCACTCCTCCATGTGAGCGGCGGAGGCTAATCTGGTGAACTGGGTTGGTTTCCCCACTCCTACACACAAAGCCAGCTGGGTGTCCTTGGGCTAGTCACGGCTCTCTTAGAGCTCTCTCAGCCCTACCTACCTCACAGGGTGTCTGTTGTGGGGAGAGGAACGGAAAGTGATTGGAAGCCGGTTTGATTCTCCCTTAAGTGGTAGAGAAAGTCAGCATATAAAAACCAGCTCTTCTTCTTCTTCTATATTCTCTGCCATCAGTAAAACACACACGGCAAATTCATTTATCTAAAATAGATGCACTGAAATCCTCACCCATTCCTCAAATAAAAACAAAAACTGTGTGTGGGTATATAACCACATAAATGTGATCCTATTGATATTATACAATCCCTTGTTTCCTACGGACTGCTCTGTTTCAGATAACTGTGAAAAACTGTTGCACTTGACAATTCCAGGCCTAAATTACCATGACAACACAAGCATGTAATTATGTATTTCTATATATAAATTCACTGGGATAAAAACTAATGAAAGAGAATGCAACTTAATTTACCTCTGCACCACAAGCAAAGAGGTAAAACTTGATGGAGTTATGAATCACGATTTCATTTAAAATGAAACCTATTAACCGAAACTTCAATAAAACGTTTAAAAAATAGATTATGCATACTTATCTTAAGCATCTACAGTGAGAAGTCTTACCGGCTGCATTCAGACACTACAACAAACCTGGTTGTTTATGACGGGCATGGTAGGGATGTCAACCATCAGCTGGCAACCAGTGGGAGAGGGAGGGATAAGGATGGGGCATAACGTCCGTTTCGGCACGCTCCAAGAACAGAGGTGATGTTGATGAGACATTCTAGGACTTGGACCAAACTCTATGGAAAGACCACAGAATGTCTGGATAATAATAATACCGTAGAGTATTGTACCAGCATGAAGCCACTCTGAAACAAAATTTCTCCTACTGGCCCCCAGTGGACTGGCAGGCAACAGACAGGGAAACCTTGGCTCCCTGGGCTGCATTCAGCTTATTCTCCATGGTCGCTTTCCCTCCTTCCTCTTAGGGTTGCCAGCCTCCAGGTGGGTTACCAAAAAAGAACAGCACACGGCTCTATATATATTCAAAATGCAAAAGTTATATTATATACGTGAAAAAACAACAACCGATAAAGTGAACATCACCCCATCAGCGACTAAACAATTAACATGAAAATATTAACAGACAAAATCTTCTCTCTATAAGCGTCAAAAGCTCTTCTCATAAGTTCATGACATCAAAATTTTAAAATTTCTGAACGATGCATGTGTGTTCTTTCATCCTACCCTTGGGGCTAAGGGTAAAATTGAGTTCGTTTCTCATAAAGTCTTCTCAGCCAGAAAGGAAATAAGGAAACGCCTTCCGGATTGTTTTGCACGTTTTCGCCACGAGGGGCTTCAACAGCAATTTCACCGCTCAAACGGCTCCCAAACGCCCCGTAGGGTTTGTCGTTTTGGCTCAACCTCTCGGGGCTGGCTCGACTCACAAATCAAGAATTTGTGGGGCCTGGAGATCTCCTGGATCTACCCCCAAATATCCAGGAATTTCCCAATCCAGAGTTGCCTGCCCTGTTTCCTCTGCAGGCAGCTTATGATTGAATGTGTCCTGGTTTGGTAAGTAGGGTTGCCAGGTCCCTCTTCGCCACCTGCGGGAGGCTTTTGGGGAGGAGGGCGGGGTTTGGGGAGGGGAGGGACTTCAATGCCACAGAGCCCAATTGCCAAAGCAGCCATTTTCTCCAGGTGAACTGATCTCTACCGGCTGGAGATTCATTGTAATGGCAGGAGATCTCCAGCTAGTACTTGGAGGCTGGCAACCCTATTGGTAAGCCTTGAACCAAACTCCAGTTTGATGCAACATCTGAATGCAGGTGCATGGGCAAGTCTTCAAACCATGAGTCCAATTACCTGGTAGGAGGAGGCAGATGGGGGCCTGGTGCATATATAACCCTTGCCAGTTTTCTCCCTTTTCTCCCCGCCCCATTTCTTATGTACACCACTTTGGTCCTTCCCCCTTGTTTGTTTTCCCCTCCTCTTCCTCCACCATGTCTCCTATTCCTAGGGTTGCCAGCTCTGGCTTGGAAAATGCCTGGAGATTTTGGGGGTGGAGCCTAAGGAGGGTGGGGTTTGCAGAGGGGAGGGACTTCAATGCCACAGAGTCCAATTGCCAAAGCAGCCCTTTTGGTTGGAAAATATGCCCTTCTTAACGGTGTCACTTGCCTGTACATTCAGAGCGGGGAACTGACCAGAGGGTCAGATAGACAGACAGGACACAGAAGGTCATCTCTAGTTACACCTCTCCCTCATTTCCTGTCCCCTTTGATGTTTAGAGTTATATTTGTTAAGTCCGCGTGGGGAGGACACACGAGATCGAGATGGAGTTCCAACAGCAACGCGTTTATTGTGAACAGAACAGAACTAGAGAATACAGTGAACCAGCCCTACTTATATGCCCCCCTGGCTGCCCGCAGCCACTCCCCCCCGATCCGTGATGGGGGGAAACAACCCCTGGGTCGCCAATGGCGCATGCCGGCTTGGGCCAATGGCACATGCAGGTTTTCGTCAGGGACTCAAGCTCCTAGGTCTTCCCCTGCTTATCGGCCTAACTATATACATACATAACAATATTGCCAGGGAAAACTTCCCTTGTGACTGACACAAACAGGACACAGGATCTTATTCCAAGACACTGAAAGACTGGACAATTCTACCAACTATTTTGTCAGATTGCACAGAGAAGCCATTGAAATTCATAAACATCAGCACAACTTTAACAGAAAAGAAGAGAGTTTAAGAATGAATAAGGCTTGGCTTCCTGTCCTAAAAACCTCCAGACTAACAAAGACTATAGTCAACAATAGCCATGGAGATTAGCTTTGGACTTCACACATTAACAGATCACTTCAGGATACAGTGGTTCCATATTAACATACCACACCCTCCTTAGCACATTATCTTGATACTTACAGGACAATGACTAGTACATTACTTTTGCAGGACAATGACTCAGCTCAAACCCAACTCCTTTCTGACTATATCTTCCTACACCCTTGACACTGAGAGACACTGTCCTTCAGTGTTACTATTCTGAAGATGCCTGCCACAGTTGCTGGCGAAACGTCAGGAAAGAAAATTCCAAGACCACGGTCACACAGCCCGGATAACCTACAAGAACCAACAAAAAACTTCCCTTCTCTCTCTCTCCCCCACTCGCCCTCATCAAGCAAGCCGCTAGAGCCGAGCACTGCCGCGCTCAGGCCTTCTTATCCCACAATGGAATGAAGGCAGGTTACCTTTTTTTATATCTAGAAAGCAAGCAAGATAGATTAGGATAGGGGACCCTGTTCGTCCTTTCCTGTCCTTATTGTATTTCACCAATAAATGAGTTTAGTTTAAATAGAACAGAAGCCTGATGCTTCGTTTCAGACTTGCACACACACACATGTTCAGAATCTAAGGAGTGATACCGTTGCGCTGAATGCCTTTTGCGCACTCTGCTAAATATTGGAATATCAGACCACAGATATTCCAACACTTTTCTCCAGGGCAATTGATCTCTGTCACCTGGAGATCAGTTGTAGTAGCAGATCTCCAGCCACCAGCTGGAGGTTGGCAACCCTACTTATTCCTATTATATGCCCTATGGTTCTTATCCACCCCGTGCATAACATTTTTAAAAAAATTCCAATACTTATATCCTGCCTTTCTGCCCAGTCAGGGGGTTATGGAAATATTTTTTTAAAATGCTTAGGTTGTTGACCCTAGGTCAGGAGGAGCCAAGGTAACAACATGGTACCGCTTTATTCTGCTCTGGTTACACCTCACCTAGAGTACTGTGTTCAGTTTTGGGCACCACAATTTAAGAAAGATGTAGGCAAGCTGGAACGTGTCCAGAGGAGGGCAACAAAGATGGTGAGGGGTCTGGAGACCAAGTCCTATGAGGAAAGGTTGAAGGAGCTGGGTATGTTTAGCCTGAAGAGGAGAAGACTGAGAGGGGATATGATAACCATCTTCAAGTATTTGAGGGGCTGCCTATAGAGGATGGTGCTGAGTTGTTTTCTGTTGCCCCAGAAGGCCGGACCAGAACCAACGGGTTGAAATTAAATCAAAAGAGTTTCTGTCTAGACATTAGGAAGAATTTTCTAACAGTCAGAGCGGTTCCTCAGTGGAACAGGCTTCCTCAGGAGGTGGTGAGCTCTCCTTCCATGGAGGTTTTTAAGAAGAGGTTAGATGGCCATCTGTCAGCAATGCTGATTCTGTGACCTTAGGCAGATGATGAGAGGGAGGGCATCTTGGCCATCTTCTGGTCACTAGGGGTGTGTGTGGGGGAGGTAGTTGTGAATTTCCTGCATTGTGCAGGGGGTTGGACTTGATGACCCTGGTGGTCCCTTCCAACTCTATGATTCTATGATTCTAACAATGTTCTGTTTCTCTTCATCTGGGCCTGCAAAGGGAGAGCTGAGCACACCCTGTCAATAAATTATTCAAATGAAGTTGGAAGTTTGTTTAAGACCGAGTGCTTTTTGTGACGATAGAAAGGACATACTTTGAAACACCCCCTGCTCTCCATCCCATATTCATCTCTTCCCTCCCCACCCATTCTTTCTATTATTATATTCCTGTTACAGGTGGTTTCTACAACAGCTTGTGCAATGCCCTTGTTGCAGCTGTAGCTGCTGACAGAACATAGCAACAACACAGCTTCCACATGGCAGATCTCCTTGTATTTCCCCTGCCCCAGTCCCCGAGCAGCAGCTGTTCTCCCACCCCATCTCCTGCCGATAGTGAAGAGGGACCTGCCAACCCTAATCTAAACTCAAGCAAGTGACCGCACTATCGTTTGTACATGTATTCAAATCCATAACACACACATATGCAACAGATCCTTCTTCCCCACCGGCGGGAGGTTTTGGGGGCAAAGCCTGAGGAGGGTGGGGTTTGGGGAGGGGAGGGACTTCAATGCCACAGAGTCCAACTGCCAAAGAAGCCATTTTCTCCAGGGGACCTGATCTCAATCGGCTGGAGATCAGTTGTCATAGCAGGAGATCTCCAGCTAGCACCTGGAGGTTGGCAACCCTACTTAAATATCAATTAATCTGCCCAAACAATAAATCAGGGAAAAAAAGGTTAAAGGTTGTTCTTTAGCAGAAACAAAGGAAAAGTAGAATTCCTATATGCATAAAAGCCAGTAATTTCTGTCCCCCTGTGAGTAGAGCAAGCCCAGTTAATTTTACTGTTTTGCTTCCATTGCTTGTCCTAACGTTGTCTGTTTGTAACAAAAAACCACTGGACAGGAAAAATATGTATATGGAGAGGGCAACGAGGGATTAAACTCTCTCAAACTATGACAAAGGCAAAAAAAAAAAAAGACTAAATAGGTTACTTTTTTCATTCAGTTTTCCAGATGGGAGCCCTAGGTTGGCAACTGTTAAAAAAAAACAAAAGGAATTGAGATGCCATTCAAAAAATCTAAAAACAAATAAAGGTGTATTGGAAATTCAGCTGAACAACCAGGGTTGTTTTGAAGCAGCTCTATCACACCAACCAACTAACCTCCAGCTTTTGAGAAATTCTCTCAGTGATGGATAACTCATGCATATTTTACTCTTTTTAAAAATGGCTTTTTGAGCACATTTCGCTAGGAAGAGTTATCTAGATATGTAAATATTTAGCCTTTATAGCCCGATTACAGAGAAAAATGTCACAACATGCCGCTTGAAGCCTGGCTGGAGCTAACACCTTTGCAGTCAGTGCAATTAGAAAGGCATACTTAATGGCAAATTAAAAAAAAAAATCCTTCCAGGAAACTCAAAAGCACATTACTGACAGTCAGGGTTGTATACTGGTTACAGTGACTAGGATCTGGGAGGCCCAGGTTCAAATCTGGCACAGAATAGGGTTGCCAACCTCCAGGGGGTAACAAACAAGGCAGCACGGAGGCTCTTACAACAAACATACGCTACAATAGTGAATAAATACTAAAGTTCTATAGATATATATACATACAAGTGCAGGTGGATGAATGAAGTCTGAACCCTCTGAGGTCTTGATAGAAGGCTTGTTTTTACAGACAGCTGAAGAAGACCATCGAAACGCTGGAATTATCTAGAATCCGCATCCTCTTTTGGAGCAGGTCCGCTGAGCCGGACTGAGTTTGCGCTCCGTTGGGTTGAATCCGCGTGTCGGATTGGGACCATTCCCACGTAGCCGGACTGAGTTGAGTGTTTTGACGCTGCCTGTAGTTTTGCATTGGTTGTAATTGACTGCACTTTTGTTCTTTATTGTGCGAATGTCTATTTCATGTGTACTCCACCTGCACTTGTTTGTTTCTAACCTCCAGGTGGTGGCTGGAGATCTCTCGCTATTACAACTGATTGCCAGGGGAAAGAGATCAGTTCACCTGGAGAAAATGGCCACATTGGCAGGTGGCTTTTCTACTTTTTATTATTTAATTTAATGCATACCCCACCCTCCCCAGCCAATGGCATTATACCCACTGAAGTCCCTCCCCTCCCCAAATCCCACCCCCCTCAGGCTCCACCCTAGGGTTGCCAGGTCCTTCGTCACCACCGTCGGGAGGGCTTTGGGGTGGAGCCTGAGGAGGGGAGGGTTTGGGGAGGGGAGGGACTTCAATGCCATAGAGTCCAATTGCCAAAGCGGCCATTTCCTCCAGGGGTACTGATCTCTATCGGCTGGAGATCAATTGTAAAAGCAGGAGATCTTCTGCCACTACCTGGAGGTTGAGCAATCAAAATAAACACCTCTGCACTAATACCAACAGGTAAGGAAGGAAGTGCAGGAAAATCATCATCCTAAATGGTTTTGGCTCAGGGTTTAGGATTGCACTGTAATTTTCCTAAACTGATCTGTTTTACCTGGGAATTCCACACTTATAAATAGGGGCTGACTGGGCAACTTAATAGCTTTATCTGTAGAAGTAGAGTAATGGATCAGTTGCATAAGAAGTCCTGTTTTTGCCTCATTAGGGCTCAATTGTTTTCTGCTGTTTAATTAAAACAGAACAGACGGCTTCCAAGAAAATAAAGTGTGGTGGACTCTAATCTGGAGAACCGGGTTTGATTTCTCACTCTTCCACATGAAGCCTGCTGGGTGACCTTGGGCCCAGCCACATAGGGTTACCAGGTCCCTCTTTGCTATCGGTGGGAGATTTTGGGGGGCGGAGCCTAAGGAGGGCGGGGTCTGGGAGGGGAGGGACTTCAATACCATAGAGTCCAATTGCCAAAGGGGCCATTTTCTTCCAAGTGAACTGATCTCTATCGGCTGGAGTTCAGTTGTAATAGCAGGAGATCTTTTCAATTGAGACCGGCAAGGGAAGGCTGTTGCCTCAATTTCAATTGATGCCTTGGTCAATTATTCACTCAAAAAAATGCTGCTCTCTTGAGGCGGAGTAAAAAAACAACACCGAACTTAAAAGGTTATTCATGGAATCGAATCTAATTCATAAAGCCCGATGTAGCTTGGATTACTCATGAGAAAAGGCCGCAGCATTTGACAGCAGTTGGGTCTGCCCTCCTCCTGCCGACAAGCTCACTGTTGAGGCCTGCCCCCACCTCCGTCACAACACAGTTCATCGCAGCTCCGTAGAGGGGAGGCATTCGAAGGAGAGGGGGAAGGAGAAGTCCTATCGGGCTCGAAACCGCTCAACTCCACTTTCATGCAACCGAATGCATGGGGAGTTCTGCCTTGGATTTGCAGCTCTCTGGATGCACATTTTCCCCATCCGAATTCTCAAAACTCAACAATAAGCCCCCAATGCAGAGTTTTGAGAATTTGGATGGGGAAAATGTGCATCCAGGGACAGCGGCAAATCCAAGGCAAAACCTCCCCTGCGTAAACGCCCCTTGTCTCCCTTTCGACTCGGCACGGTTCCCCCCTTCCCTTTCAGCTTTGGACTCGTTTTCCCGTTGACTTCTTTTTTCTGCTTCTGTCCGCTTTCCTTGTTTCTCTTTTAGTTCCCCCGCCCCTTTTTGATGGTGTGTCCTGACTTGTTGCTTTGTCCCCCTTTGGAGTAGTTCTTTTCACTTCTCCCCTCGTGGTTTACGCTCGCGCTCCTTTTTTTTTCTTCACCTCCACCTCTTTTGTTTCCCCCTTATTTTTTCTTTCTTCATTAGTGCAGCAGCCAAAGCACCCAGGGCCATTTATGCATGGGAGGCCTCACATCTCTTGTCATCTTGCCATGGAGATTTGGTACGGCACTCAAGCGCAGATCTAGTGGCCGTGCAAACTGCATGAAAAGGCGGGCTTCTGGTGGGCACAAAAAGGACCCTTGGCCAATAGCCGCCCCTGTGGGTGGGGAGACGTAGGAGAGGGAGGACACATTTGCCGGGATGGGCGGGGAGAAGAAATCCGACTGCAGGAGTTTTTCATGGGACCCTCCAGCAGAAAGGGCGAGGCAAAGGGAAAGATCGTAGCAACACAGGTTTGAGTTGCTGCTGATTTGCTGCAAATTTTATGGGCTACCTCGGGGCAGCTGTGAAAAATCGAAAATAAGGTCCGGACCAACAAAGCATCGAAACTGCAGCAAACAGCCATGAATAAATGACCCTTGAGAAAGATTACTGAAACTTTACCCAATCCTGGGAAATAAAGTTGGCATGGCATATGGCACAGCATAGATTGTGAGGGCAAGTAACGCTCATAGAAAAATTGGCAATTATGCCAGACTTGAAAAAACTGCAAAGGCAAATTATGCCTATAAATTCAGATTTGTAAATCTGTATGCATATGTATGTGAGAAGTCCAATGATTGTGAATTTGTATGAAGTATATACAACATACAGTAAAAAGGAAATAAGGTTTATTTGTAATTTTGTTTATTATTTCGGTATTTTTCCATACGGAATACAGCAATTACCTGGAGGCTGGCAACCCTACAGTCCCACTCAGAGCTCTCTCAGCCCACATGGAGGAAGGCAATGGCAAAGCACCTCTGAACGTCTCTTGCCTTGAAAACCCTACAGGGTCACCGTAAGTCCGCCGTGGCTTGACGGCACACGCACACAAACTTCTGAAAGCGGGCGACTCTTCTGGCGCACTCCGCAGGCCGCCCCGTTCTCCCACCCCATCCCAGTGAAGGACCTGCCCACTACATTATCCCTTTAACCTGCACAACAGCAGCTGAACAAGGGGAAGAACAATAAAACACTTAAAATACCCATTCAGTCAATCCTCTCCCACCACAATTATCACCAGCTGTAGCCAATTAATCTCTCTCTGCCATTCACACGCTGCTAAGCCAAGTATGAAACCTTTGCTTTCTACTCTGTAGAGGCGTGAAAAAAAATTACGGCTCTTTCTTGTTTACTTATGATGCTCTTGCAAAATTGCTGGCTTCATTTTTTAATCTTTTTATGCCACGCAGTAAATTCAGAAAAGTACGTTAGGGCTCCTGTTTGCTGTAAATATACCAACCTAGAAAGGAGGTTTCTATAGCGTTGGGAGTTGGGGGAAATGTTTGGTGAAATAATATTTCTCGGTTTGGATGGTATTCTACACAAAATGTCCTGACAGCAATGCCATGGTGTTTATTTTTATTTATGCACTACATTTTATACTGCTTTCCTACCAGATAGTACTCATGGTAGCTCACAACAATTCAAATTTAATAATATAAGGGGGCTTGACTTGGAACAAATTGTCCACCCCCACCCCACCCCACCCCGGAGATTTAATGAGATGTTGCTTACCAAGTGATGTTATTTATAGGGTTGCCAACCTCCAGGTGACGGCTGGAGATCTCCTGCTATTACAACTGTTCTCCAGCCAATAGAGATCAGTTCTCCTGGAGAAAATGGCCACTTTGGCAATTGGATTCTATGGCGTTGAAGTCCCTTCCCTCTCCAAACCCTGCCCTCCTCAGGCTCCACCCCAAAAACGTCCCACTGGTGGAGGAGAGGGACCTGGCAACCCTAGATATTTACTCCCATGACAAAAAAGCTTCAGCGGCCCATTTCCACACATTAAGCCACATTTTAAATGTTAAAGTGACAGGACATTTTCTCCAGGCTAATTGGCAACCTTAATTAAAAGACAGGTGCGCAGGGCTGAACTGATCTGTTTGCCAGGAGACGTAAGAACATAAGAAAAGCCCTGCTGGATCAGACCCAGGCCCATCAAGTCCAGCAGTCTGTTCACACAGTGGCCAACCAGGTGTCTCTAGGAAGCCCCACAAACAAGACGGCTGCAGCCGCATTATCCTGCCTGGGTTCCACAGCACCTAAGATAACAGGCATGCTCCTCTGATCCTGGAGAGAAGATGTATGCATCATGACTAGTATCCATTTTAACTAGAAGCCATGAATACCCCTTTCCTCCATGAATATGTCCACTCCCCTCTTAAAGCCTTCCAAGTTGGCAGCCATCACCACATCCTGGGGCAGGGAGTTCCACAATTTAACTATGCGTTGTGTGAAGAAATGCTTCCTTTTCTCTGTTTTGAATCTCTCACCCTCCAGCTTCAACAGATGATCTCATGTTCTAGTATTATGGGAGAGGGAGAAAAACTTCTCCCTGCCCACTCTCTCCAAACCATGCATAACTTTATAGACCTCTATCATGTCTCTTTTATAGACCTCTATCATGCCTTTTTCTGTTAGGATGACCAGAGGCAAATGGAGACAGGGCTTCTGTACTTTTAATAGGTGTAACAAATTTGGCCAGATGCAGTTCGATAGATAAAAGAGGGGCAAGTTGCCATCTGCTTGAAAGACCCTTTTTTGAGCAATTGTAAAAAGTACAGGACCCTGACCTAGGGCTGCCAGGTCCCTCTTCACCACCAACAGGAGTTTTGGGGGGCGGGGCCTGAGGAGGGCAGGATTTGGGGAGGGGAGGGACTTCAATGTCATAGAGTCCAATTGCCAAAGCGGCCATTTTCTCCAGGGGAACTGATCTCTACCAGCTGGAGATCAGTTGTAATAGCAGGAGTTCTCCAGCTAGTACATGGCGGTTGGCAACCCTACCCAGACCTGAATAGCCCACGCTAGCCCCATCTCGTCAGATCTCAGAAGCTAAGCAGGATCGGCTTTGGTTATATTGGGATGAAAGTTTACCTAGGAAGTCCAGAGTCGACACACAGAGGAAGGCAATGGCAAACCACCTCTGTTAGTCTCTTGCCTTGAAAATCCTACAGGTCACCATTCAGTTGGCTGTGACTTGATGAGACTTCCCACCACCACCAAGAAGGGTCAGCCTTAGATGGGAGACCACCAGGGAAGTCCAGAGTTGCTACACAGAGGCAGGCAATGGCAAACCACCTCTGAACATCTCTTGAAAGCCCTACGGGGCCACCATAAGTTGGTTGCAACTTGATGGCAAAAAAAAAAAAAATTAATAGGGGCCCTATTCACATCTGGCCATCCTATTTCCAACTGTAGTTTGAATTAGTTTCCTCTTACTCCCATGCATATCCTTTTAATTAAAATATAGGATTGGAAGACAGGTCACTAGTATCTAGTTGGCAGTGCTCGACATAGACTGGGGCAATCTGTGTCATGCAGGCAATACAAATCACTGTGTCTCAGGTTAAAGAGGGATGATGAAGAAGAAGAGTTGGCTTTTATATGCCAACTTTCTCTACCACTTAAGGAAGAATCGACCCAGCTTACAATCACCTTCCCCCTCCCCACAACAGACACCCTGTGAGGTAGGTGGAGGTGAGAGAGCTCTAAGAGAGCTGTGAGTAGCCCAAGGTTACCCAGCTGGCTTCATGCGTAAGAGTGGGGAAACCAACCCGGTTCTCCAGATTAGAGTCAACCGCTCCAAACCACCACACCACGCTGACTGGGTAAGCCCATGTATGCTGCCCTGGATGGCCAGGATGCAAATGTGATAAAATAAGAGCCCCTTGTTATTGTACACTGAAATTTCAATTCTCACAGAGGGAATGACAATATAAGAGATGTCCTCCATGGGCTGAGTTGCCGTGCCTAGCAATTGCCTGGAGCTTGAATGGCAAGGACATGGGAGTCAGGTGCACAGTGACCCCACTTCTGGGAAAAACCAGAACTGATGTCATGTCACTCTAGGAATCCTTGAGCAATGTGACATCATTTCCGGGTTTCCCCTGGAAATGACATCATGCCACGCTCAACACCAGTGTTTGTTTTTTTTAAAAAATTCTCCCCCCACTGCTTGGAGCCGCAGCAGGAGACCTGGAAACCCTAAGGCACATAGCACCTTTTAGCAGCTTTGGCTGATATGCTGTCTACAACTGTTTCTCGAAAAGCCTTCTCCCTGGGACCTTGGCTGCTGTCGGAGACTCAAGTTCCCATCCGCAGTGCCAGCATGGAGTAGTGGTCAAGAGTGGTGGTTTGGAGCAGTGGACTCTAATCTGGAGTGGGGTTTGATTCCCCACTCCTCCGCATGAGTGGCAGAGACTAATCTGGAGAACCGGGTTTGATTCCCCACTCCTCCACATGAAGCCAGCTGGGTGACCTTGGGCTAGTCACAGTTCTCTCTGAACTCTCTCAGCCCCACCTGCCTCACAGGGTGTCTGTTGTGGGGAGGGGAAGGGAAGGTGATTGCAAGCCCGTCTGAGTCTCCCTTAAGTGGTAGAGAAAGTTGGCATATAAAAAACCAACTCTTCTTCCCTTCTCTTCTCCTTCTCTACAGTGAGTTAAATCCAGGGCTCCTGTCTCCTGGGGAGTTGGTGGGTCAGGCAGCTCTTTCCTCCCTGTCTTCTGGGGCTTTCTGCTTCTGTGCTGGGCCAGAGCCACATCATAGAAAAGGGTGTCAGTCAGCTGTGCCCATATGTGCCACTAACAGCATGCCACTCCTTGACTGATGGGTGTTTCCAGGGTTGGCAGGGACGGTCGTGCACTTACTATGCAGCCTTGCCCTTTTGAAAGGATGCTTGCAGTTTCTTTCCACTCTGTGGATTGGTCATAGAATGCCAACCAGTTATACCCGTGCTAATGCAGCATCCTGCCAGTCTAGGTGCCCAACAACCAGCAGGTTTTTAGGACAGCACTGCCCAGCTGCAGTCCTAGGCACACTTTCCTGGGAGTAAGCCTCACTTAAATAACATGGGAGTAACTACTGCATAGTAATCCTGCTTCAGGATTACTTTAAGAGCACTTTTAAAAAGAAGGAAATATGGTGAAATGAGTACTATTCTTGACAGCCAATTTGCCACACTTCAGTAGCATAGAAAAATGTGAGCAATATTAGATATTTTTATTAAACTATTATTATCCAGTAAATTTTAAAAGTAAAATATATTTCTACTATGCTTCAAAAAAAGGCTTAACGATGAATTCAATTTTCTACTTTGTCATTCCAAAACATGATGAATATTATCCATCATTCAACAAAGTTATCTACATAGATGGACCTAGTCCTATTTTATAAACTTCAATTTTAATCGATAAATTATCATTACTAATGAATAATAAGAATGATTTTAACCTATTTTTGCCTGCTGTTCAGCATGTTTTATTATTTCAAGATGCCAATAAATGTATTGTATTGTTATTGACGTATTCCTCTACATCAGGGCTTCTTAAACTTTTTCCACTCGCGACCCCTTTTTGCCTGAGAAATATTTACGCGACCCCAGTATACAGGTATATAAAACAGGTATACAAATCAAACATTTACTAATAATAAATCATAAAGAAATTTATTTTAAAACAATGCTTTTACTATTGCCAAATTTTTCACTACCCCCACATTCAGTTACGCAACCCCATATGGGGCTGTGGCCCACAGTTTAAGACTCTTCATCAAGAGTCACCAATGTTTTAGAATTAAAAAGCCAAGCAATGTCAAAATTTAAAGCAGATAATAGAATCATAAAACCATAGAGTTGGAAGGGACTTCTGGGGTCATCTAGTCCAATCCCCTGCACAATGCAGGAAATTCACAACTACCTCCCCTCGACACCCCCAGGGACCCCTGCTCCATGCCAAGAAGATGGCAAAAAAGCCCCTCCAGGATCCCTGGCCAAACTGGCCTGGAGAAAAATTGCTTCTTGACTCCAAAGTGGCGATCAGCATTTCCGTGGGCAAGTAAGAAAGGGCCACAATAGCCAAACACTGATGCAACCCTTCCTGTCCTCCTTCTCATGATCTTCCTAAATTCACAAAGATATCTACAAAGAGCCAGTAGAATAAAATCTATTTGCATAATAGAAAATATACAACTTAACATTACTCAATATGTTAATTATTAGTAATAATCCATGAAGTGGCATACACAAGGTCTGACAATGTGATAAATACACACAGGCGCATCCTGTGCAGTTGTTTAACTCACTATAATAAATCTGTGCATGGCTGATAATTAGAATCATAGAATCATAGAGTTGGAAGGGACCACCAGAGTCATCAAGTCCAACCCCCTGCACAATGCAGGAAATTCACTGGCAACTGTTCATCCCTTTCATTTGGCTTCTGTAAGGTATCTCTAAATAGCCTTTAAGTCCCATAGTTGTTTTTCCTGACGTGCCCTTCAATTATTTGGTACTCTAGCATCCCTCCACATACCTGCTCAATACACCTTAACATAAAGTTGCATTTCCTATTTAAAAAGCCATATTTGAGTCCATACTGAGCAACCTTTGCTTTAGAGCTATAGGTTGCAGACCTCTGATCTGAGTTCTAATCATATGTCCATTTTGTTAACAGAGTTGTTCTTCAAATACAACTGAGTCTGTCACTGCAGTCCCAGCTGTAGTGTGGTAACACAACCAAGCTCACCTAGGTTTGGTACCAGAAACTCCTTGAACCCACACCACAAAGCTAAGAAAGGCTTTATTGAAGAAAGAAAAGTTATTTAAAAATAAGGCAGACCGTTCAACAATAGCAGGATGCATAGAAAATAATAAAGCTGACTAGCTATCTACTTACTGGAGTCCTAACACGGCATAGTTGGCTCTTGAGGCAAATAGTTTCCAGAGCTTAATATTAGTGTCTTTCTGGCAGCAAGGAGGGGTAAGGGGAAAAGGGTGAAGGAATGTCCTTCTCATTAGCTACACTTATGGAGAAGGGTGACCCTAACCTGATAACAGTGGTAGAGCATCTTCTTGGCATGCAGAAGGTCCCAGGTTCAATCCCCGGCCTCTCCAGTTAAAGGGACTAGGCAAGTAGGTAATGTGAAAGACCTCTGCCTGAGACCCTGGAGAGCCGCTGCCGGTCTGAGTAGACAATACTGACTTTGATGGACCAAGGGTCTGGTTCAGTAGAAGGCAGCTTCATGTGTTCAATCATAGGGCTACATTGGTGGAACTTTCCAGTGAGTTCCCCCCTCCCCTACTAGGTTCCCAGATGAAACACATGAACTAATTTAGCTAGCCTGAGAACCTGTCCTTGGAAAGAGGCAGTTTCCAGGGAGTGCCCTCTGCACCTCCAAAAGGCAAAAAAGGCTTCAGGCTGGAAAATTTCTCCAAGATGGATTCTGTCTTGGCAGAGTCAACATGGAAGTGATGTTCTCCTCTTTCCAGAGAGGAGCTTATAGCCATTGTAACCGCTGTTTAGCGCTACTTCCATGTCTGATGTTTAAAAAATTAATTTAGGTACAAAAAGAATATTAGACCTTGACATTTCATTGAAAAAATTAATAGTTTGTTGCCAGAAAGTCTTGATTTTAAGGCAAGTAAAAAAACATATGTGTTCTAAAGGAGATCTATACAAATGGGCCACTTTGTGGGATGTGAAATACCACTGATGTATTTTGAAAAAATCTCCCTTCAATCCATATACATTGAAAGTACTGCGAGAAAAAGCAATGGTCATTTTCTGAACAATTTCAGAAGACAAAACTTGTCGATTTTTTAAATTAATGCCTCCAAAGTAGCTACTGATCATTCATAGCTCTTACTAATCTGACTGTCACCCAAAAACAAGATGGGTTGTAAAAGTGAGTGACCCGTGTTAGTTGTAGCCTTGCTATGACAGTACACAATTAGCTCTTTTTACTTTCCGAGACATCTGACATCAAACGTGCAGAAAAGTCGAAATGTGTTTAAATCTACCTTCTGACATCAGGCTGCTAAGAGCTTTCACAAAAAATGGACTAAGGTGCTGGGCTATTCAGTTAACCCAAAAGTATGGCACTATATGGCATCATTAGGTGCTACTTTTTTCTATTTATGTGGTCTTTCGAGACAATTTCTTGAAAATGATGGATCAATTGCATTTGTTGCCCTGGCACTTAGCTAGAATGTGTCATAAGAAGAAGAGGAGGAGTTGGTTTTTATATGCCAACTTTCTCTAGCACTTAAGGAAGAATCAAACTGGCTTACAATCTCACCCTTCCATTCCCCTCCCCACAACAGACACCCTGTGAGGTAGGTGGGGCTGAGAGAGTTCAGAGAGAACTGTGACTAGCCCAAGGTCACCCAGCTGGCTTCATGTGTAGGAGTGGGGAAACCAACCCGGTAGGTGGTAGGGTTGCCAGATCCAGGTTGGGAAACTCCTGGAGATTTGGAGCCTGAGCCTGAAGTGGACAGGGACCTCAGAGAGGGACAATGCCACAGAGTCCATGCTCCAAAGCACCCATTTCCTCCAGGGGAACTGATCTCTGTAGTCTGGAGATGAGCTGTAATTTCGAGGGATCCCCAGGACCCACCTGGAGGCCTGGCATCCCTAATACATTACACACACAAATGCATACGTTTGAAAGCAGAAGCAGTATGTCATATCCGGACAATGACAGCTCCTTTATTATCAATAAACTTTTTCACAGTAATACTTGTAGGCATGAAGAACAATTAAAGAAATGTCACTGTCTTCTCAGGAATGTTCTTCAGTGAACTGAGTGGCTGTTATTGCACCAGACAAATGATAGAAAAATGACAGAAAATGTAGAACCTCTTTTCCCTCTTAGCCAGGGCCAACAGGAATGGTACACAACGCAGGCTTTCCATTTTAATCTTCACAATGTATAAATTTTAGCTGACTTCGAGAGGTGATAAAGTATCCACAACGTAACCGTCTCCTTATGCTCTTTTAACCCGAGTGGTGACAAGAATCACAGTGGCAGCAGTATGGCAGCCAGTTATTTGGATGCCTTTCCCTAAGCAGCCACCTAAAGATTGCAATTTGGAGCTGTACACCTCCAAATAGAATTGATAATAAAGAGCTATAATTTGCCAATTGCCTCTCCTATGCAAAATCCGTTCAAATGAAAGAGTTGCACAAAGGAGCACTGAGCAGACTGGAGTGGCATGATTGTTCTGAGATATTAACTCTTGTCAGCCAGCAGCAAACCAGAGGAGCAGTACAGACTGCTACAAGGATGGTTTGGCAGACTACGGACTGCCTACACGGGAGCCAGCGTGGTGTGGTGGTTAAGAGCGCTGGATTGGAGCAGTGGACTCTGATCTGGAGAACCGGGTTTGATTCCCCACTCCTCCACAGGAGCGGTGGACACTAATCTGGTGAATTGGATTTGTTTCCGCACTCCTACACATGAAGCCAGCTGGGTGACCTTGGGCTAGTAACACTCTCTCAGCCCCACCTGCCTCACAGGGTGTCTGTTGTGGGGAGGGGAAGGGAAGGTTATTGTAAGCCAGTTTGATTCTGCCTTAAGTGGTAGAGAAAGTCAGCATATAAAAACCAACTCTTCTTCTTCTACATTCCCTAAAATTATTTTGTTCCGCCCTCAAATCAGTGGTAAAATTGTGCACGCTATGCTTATGTCAGCCCATGTGCGCAACTGTGTTCTAGCAGGGAAAACAGCCTCTAAATGAGACCTTCCCATCCACTCTGGTCATCCTCAGATGCCCTGCTTCATATGTTTCTGCCATCTGAGGGACATGACTGACAGAGGAAGACAGGCTCTTTTCCCCAGACTCTGAGATTTATCAAGTATAGAGGCAATTTAAGCCCCACCTCAGTTATGTACCTCAGTGGACCTCATTACAATATCTCACATAAGGGAATGGCTGCCATGTATGAATATGCAGAAAATTAAAGGGCTGCTCTTGAGGACACTACTACAAATGCGGGTTTTGCCCACCATAACTGGCACTGAGCAGCGTAGGCAGCACCAACTGGAATGGAGGGGGAGGGCAAAAGCATGTATGCACAGGCCACAGAGATATGAACTGAGTAAGGAGGGGCTGTGGCTTAGTGGTAGAGAATCTGCTTGACATGCAGAAGGTCCCAGGTTCAATCCCTGGCATCTCCAGTTAAAGGGACTAGGCAAGTAGGTGATGTGAAAGACCTCAGCCTGAGACCCTGGACAGCTGCTGCTGGTCCGAGTAGACAATACCGACTTTGATGGACCAAGTATTCAGTATAAGGCAGCTTCATTTGTTCCCCTGGGAGTCCCTGCAATATACAGACCATCCCACCTGCAAAGAACACAGCAAGATGGATTATTAACTCAATGCTCCTCTGTAACTTGCTCCTGTGGCTGCTTCTTGGCAAGCCATTCATTCCACTGTCATATTTACATACATCTGCAAGACCAAAGTAAAACTGTATATCCTACTGGGGGTTAAATTTACTCTGACTTTTTAGTTAGTACATTATATTATCTGCCCACCAAGCACTTGCTAACTTGCTGCATGTTTAAATAGTAGTCGGGGCATGAAATTAATTTTCTGTGGTCCCAGGATCCTTAGGCTTCTCACTTCCTATCGCAATAAAAGATGAGGCAAGCCTAACTCAGCAAAGTTACATTTGCAAAAAGGCATTGTAGCTTTGACTTTTTAAAGACATTTATGAGCATATTTCATGAAAATGCACCACATTTTTAAAACATCGCCAGTCTGTTTTGCATACAGCAGACCTCAAATGCCAGTCAGACATCCTGTATTTACTAAAGATTTTGAAGATTTGGCAATAGCCTCTAGTTCATATTGTTGACTAAGTCAGCAATTCTGGAGAGGCAGGAAAGAGATAGGGTTGCCAGGTGCCTCTTTGCAACCAGTGGGAGGTTTTGGGGGTGGAGCCTGAGGAGGGCGGTGTTTGGGGAGGGGAGGGACTTCAATGCCATAGAGTCCATTTGCCAAAGCGGCCCTTTTCTCCAGGGGAACTGATCTCTATCAGCTGGAAATCAGATGTAATAACAGGAGATCTCCAGCTAGTACCTGGAGGTTGGCAAAGAGATGACTGAACTCATACTGTAGCCTTAAGCCTGCTTAAGCAGTAGGCATCCTTTGACTGGTAGTATTTAGGATGGATAACACTGATCATTTTTTTAAAAAAATATATGTAAATCTGCTTTAATCTGAATGTAATGCAAACATATCTCTTAAAACTGAATTTATGACCCTCTTATGAACTTATGAAAGGCTGCTTTTCTTTGTAAAGAATAAACTGTGTGCAACACACTTAGTTGATCTGAAGCACAGTAGTTCATGCCCTTATAATACAACCCGCACGGCACTCCAGTTGCCATCTACTGATGCATCTTGGGTGTCCCACTGTATACAAAGAAACTACCTGCAAATTAACGCAGCTGCAAATTCCTTCCCTCCCATCTCCAGTTAGGCCAGAAGATGGGGAGGGGCAAGAAGATGGGGAGGGGCTGTAGCTCAGTGGTAGAGCCTCTGCTTGGCATGCAGAAGGTCCCAGGTTCAATCCCCGGCATCTCCAGTTCAAGGGACTCGAGAAGTAGGTGATGGGAAAGACCTCTGCCTGAGACCCTGGAGAGCCGCTGCCAGTCTGAGTAGACAATACTGACTCGGATGGACCAAGGGTCTGATTCAGTAGAAGGCAGCTTCATGTGTTCACGTGATGACTCCCTACCTTGACTAGGCCAATCTGGCTACATGGAACCGTGCCACGGTGATCTCAACTACGATAATACACCCTACATGGGTCTGTCATTGAAGTCAGCTTGGAAACTCCAGTTAGTACAGAATGCCATAGCTCAGTTACTATTGGGATGGAGCCTGCATATTACACCCATTCTGCAGTCACTCCACCGGCCAGCTATAAGTTACCACGTTAAATTCAAAGTACTGGTTGTCATCTATAACGCCCTGTATGGCCTTGGGCACTCATATCTGCAGGACTACTTGTCCTATTATGCTCTACAGTAACAGCTTTGCTCATCTGAGCAATGCCTTTGGAAGGCTTTATCCTTCAAATGGGTAAGATCAACATAAAGTTGCCATGTCCCTGCTGGGGGGGGGGAATCCTCTGCCCATGGTTCCCGTCCCCCAATCTATCAGCCAGCCAATGGGGGGACTTACTGGCAGTGGGGGAAGCCTACACCAGTCTCTCAACGTCATCACTGGCAACGCAGTGATGTTACTGCTGGCACACACCAGAAATGATGACATCACATCGCCAGTGATATGGGAACACTCTGGTATTTGGGCAAAAACTCTATGGTAAAAAGGGGTTCTACCATTGAGTTTTTGCCCAAATATCAGAGTGTCCCCGAGTCACCAGCGATGTGATGATGTCACTTCTGGCACGTGCTAGCATTGCTAGCAATGACGCTGAGACATTGTTAGGGTTGCCAACCTCCAGGTACTAGCTGGAGAACTCCTGCTATTGCAATGGCTCCGCAGCCGATAGAGATCTGTTCACCTGGAGAAAATGGCCGCTTTGGCCATTGGATTCAATGGCATTGAAGTCCCTCCCCTCCCCAAACCCTGCCCTCCTCAGACTCCACCCCAAAAACCTCACCGGTGGGGAAGAGGGACCTAGCGACCCTAGACATTGGTGTAGGCCTCCCCACCATTGAATGAGACAGTCACTCATGAAGATGCACTGGAGAAGGCAGTGGGGGGAGGGAGCTAAAGAAAGACGGATGAACCAGTAGGGTTGCCAGGTCCCTCTTCCCCACAGGCGGGAGGTTTTTGGGGCGGAGCCTGAGGACAGTGGGGTTTGGGGAGGGGAGGGACTTCAATGCCATAGAGTCCAATGCATGGCTGTTTCACTCGCCGTCACCCCTCCGACGACTTTGGGTCTTTGTTTCGATTACGCATGCCGTTTCTGGCCGTGAGAGGTCGCCTCGCTCTCCCCCCTGAGTTTCCCCGCATTTTGCCCGCGATCTCAGAGATCCGTTTAATCTCACATTTGGAAACGCGGGGCGACCTCTGATGGACAGAAATGGCATGCATAATCAAAACAAAGACCCGAAATCATTGCAGCGGTGACGGCGAGTGAAACAGCCATGCATAAAAGACCAGGGATTGCCAGGGATTGAACCTAGAACATTATACTTGCAAACAACATGTTCTACTACTGAGGCATGATCACTCCCCAGTAAAATTTATACTGATGGCATTGGCCTCTTTCTGAATTACTTGGTTTTATTATGAAGAATTGGCTGTAGACTCGTATTAAATGATGCACACGTTAGTTAACCTAAAACTCTTAACACTATTTACTGGAAAAAGCTTTCCGCCATTTAAAATAGACAGAGTTTTCAATCAAATTTCAGAATTTATAATGAAAGACATAAATCAAAGTCACATGGATTGATACATTCCACTTTCTCTCCCACAAATTTGGTAGTGCTGGGATTTACCATTGTCAATCAGTGCTTGTATCCTCAAAATTTCTACTCCTTTTCCTTCCTCTGAAAATTTAAATAACGCTCTAGGAAAAGGAAACAGAAGAGCAGAAGATGAAAAGCTGCTCTTCCGACAACAAGCAAGCAGGCTCGACAGTGGGAAGAAGCTAAGTAACCCTTCAAGTGGGCTTTTTACAGTAGTTGTGGAAGCAGAATAATGAAACTTAACAGAATAATTGGCCTAAATGTCTGTTTGAAGGGCTGGGAGAAAGAAAACGGGAACGAAAGACTCCATTAAAACCCAAAGAAATGGAGGTGTTTCTAACACCAGTGTGGCAAAACTAACTAGAGAAGTTTGTATACTAAGAAAAGGGGGAGAAGGAAGAAGGAGCCACTGGGGGGGGGGGAATCGGAGCAAAAGGTGCACCGGGTGGAGGATCCATTATATTAAAAAAAAGAACAAAACGATGAATTTCCAAAGGGATAGAAACCATTTGATTGCATTTGCTGACATTCTAAGAAGGGTGGTGTGGTTGCAATCAGGAGGACTGTGTATACCTAACCAGAAATGCGACTGTTCTTGAGAAGCACTTAAAGAATACGGCATTCAGAAAGAATAAGGTCAAAACTTGGATGTGTCATTACATATAATGGCACACTTAGAAGCAGAAAAAGAAAAAGAAAAACACCCTCAATTGCTACAGCGCAAAAACTGCTTAAAGGAACACATATGCTAGGGGGAAAAATATTGTCAAGGCTGCACTTTCATCACTACCTTGGAAATGTTGGAAAAACACAGGCCTACAATAACCAATTCTGCATGGAAAATACGACAGCAAGAAAAAAAAAACAAGATTTAAAAGACTTACACTCACTTGCCAATGAACCTATCCGGCAATTAAGATCTTATGTGGAAGCCCTGCTTCAGGTCCCTCTACTGGATGGCTACTTTAAATAGGGCCTTTATTGTGGTGGAACCCTAACTATCGGATTCCCTCCACAAAGATACCCGCCTGCCCACGGTCTTTTTAGTTTGCAACACCAGGCTAAGACTAGTTTTATTCACCCAGCATTTTGTTCAAGGGTTGGGGGTGGGTCTAGGGTTGCCAGGTCCCCCTTCGCCACCGGCAGGAGGTTTTGGGGGCAGAGCCTGAAAAGGGCGGGGTTTGGGGAGATGAGGGACTTTAATGCCACAGAGTCCAATTGCCAAAGTGGCCATTTGCACCAGGGGAACTGATCTTGATATGCTGGAGATCAGTTGTAATAGCGGGAGATCTCCAGCTAGTACCTGGAGGTTGGCAACCCTAGGTGGGTCTGAATGTTGGTGACGTAAGAACATACCAAGAGCCCAACAGAATGAGATCAATGGTCCATTTTGTCCAAATCCTCTTTCCCACACTGTCCAACTTCACCCAAGGCGGCCCACAAGATGAGGCACAGAGACCAAAGCTGGTGACCCAAGCAAGTGATATTCAAACGTTTGCTACCCCTGTACATAGGGTTGCCAGCTCCAGGTTGGGAAATACCTGGAGATTTTGGGGGTGGAGCCTGAGGAGGGTGAGGTTTGGGGAGGGGAGGGACCTCAGTGGGGTAGAATGCCAGAGAGTCCACCTTTCAAAGCGGCCATTTTCTCCAGGGGAACTGATCTCTGTCGCCTGGAGATCATCTGTAAGCCTAGGGGATCTCCAGCCAACACTTGCAATTTGACTGCCCAATCTGTACATGGTGATTCCACTAAGTCAT
This sequence comes from Euleptes europaea, assembly GCF_029931775.1. Classification (NCBI taxonomy): domain Eukaryota; kingdom Metazoa; phylum Chordata; class Lepidosauria; order Squamata; family Sphaerodactylidae; genus Euleptes; species Euleptes europaea. Next base: position 13,846,582 of record NC_079316.1, read on the forward strand.
CATAACTAAACTATTGCCCATGTATTTATCTAATCTCCTTTTGAAGCCACTTCAAAAAGGATGTGGACAGTATGGAGAAGCTGCAGAGGAGAGCAACGAGGATGATCAGGGGCCTGGAGACCGAGCCCTACGAGGAAAGGCTGAGGGAGTTGGGAATGTTTAGTCTGGAGAAGGGGAGGTTTATGGTGGACATGCTTGCTCTCTTTAAGTATTTGAAGGGCTGTCATTTAGAGGAGGGCAGGGAGCTGTTCCTCTTGGCAGCAGAGGATAGGATTCACAATAATGGGTTTTAATTGCAGGCGGAAAGGTACCGACTGGATATTAGTAAAGGTTTTTTTACAGTAAGAGTTGTTTGACAGTGGGATCAGCTACCTAGGGGGGTGGTGAGCTCCCCCTCACTGGCAATCTTTAAGCAGAGGCTGGACAAGGACTTGTCAGGGATGCTCTAGGCTGATCCAGCATTGAGCAGGTGGTTGGACTAGATGACCCTGGTGGTCCCTTCCAACTCTATGCTTCTATGATTCATTAGTGTTCATCACTACATCCTGTTGCAGAGAGTACCACAAGTTAGTTATGTGGGATGTGTAAGATTTTAATTAATTTAATTCTAGCATATTAGAAAAATGTTATTCTTCTATTATATTTGTAAGCTGTGGTTATTTATATAAGTCAGTAGAAAATAGTCCTGTCTAACTTAAACTGAACAAAGCAGGTGATTTTTCGTATCTGGAACAGGGTGGTATAAAAAAAAAAAAACATGTGACCACGAAGATGAGATCATAACTGGGATGGACTTAGAAGGATTTATAATGGCTCTTGAAATTTGAAGAGACAAAGGGATTCTAAAACGTATAAATATGAGAAACAGGCGAAGCTTGTTAGAGGAAAAGTTTCATTTTGTGGCCTTTGGCTAACATCTTTCCTCTCATTATTTTTTGCTGCAGAAAATAATTAAAAATCTCTTGCTTTCAATCCTGAGGTTGGGTTTCTTTTTATTCAGAATTTAAATCTGTTTAAAGAAATTAATCTTTTTATTTCCAACAGTTTAATGGCGACCACTGGGTGACTTTTCTGCCCTAGCTCTCCTGGAGGGGTCTGCAGTGACAAAGTACCAGGGGAAGGTGCACCCTGGCGATTTTGCCGGTCCTCAGGGGCTTTTGGATCTCCAGTCTCTCCAGGCAGCAGGAATAGCAGAAGGCCCTCTTCAAAACCAACTCAGGAAAAGCAACAGAATTTAGGTAAGAAATCCGCGGAAGGGAATTGGAAACGGCCATTTGGCAAGACAGGCTTCCAGTAAGTCCTTTTAAATTGGTAAAAGGCAAGGAAGTAACGTTGCCAATGGGAATCGGGTTACCAAGCAATTCAGTGGGACGCCATTGGATTACATGGTGCACATTTGGAATGGTAACGGGGGCTGTAACGGAGGATTCAGCCAATGGTCTATTATTATCAATGGGAAAAGCAGTAGCCAGAGCAGGGATTGTGGAATCCTGTGCTGATCCGGAATTTTTTCAGTTGCCTCCAGGGCACTGGAAGAGGTAAATGCCTAGAAAGAGAAAGTAGTTTTGTGTTTGTATTTGTCTTGTCCAGCTTTGTTTTATGTTCCCTCTTTCTGTGAAGTATTTTATAAAGGGTTATGTGATTATTTGACAAATGTTAACGCGTTTATTTTTTATGGGGCCAGCCTGAAATAATGGACGGCGTCGGCTAAAAGGAGTTTCCCTCCTCCCCTCATTCTCTTTCTTTTCCTTTTTAGAGTTGGGGTGTAAAAGGAAACTGTGTTGCCAAAAGGGAATCAAATTGTTTGAGTAGTCTGGTTTTGTTGTGTTTTTTCTGTTGTAAATCTGTTCTTTGCTGGAAGAAAAGTAATCTGGTTGTCTTCATTTTTCTCCAATTTTATCTTTCTGAGGAAGAGACTGGAAGAGAACGAATCCCCCATGCCCCTTCTTTCTCCGCTTCAAAGTGTTTCTGTTCTTCTTTCTCTCTATCAGACTGGTCGTAAATCAAGCCAGCAACACTGTTTTGTTAACAGAAAATCCTTTCTTTCTCTGAAGTTTAGAATGTGAAACAAAAAAAATGGAATTTTAAGTTAACTCTGACTGAACCAGCCCTCTTGCTGAACGCAGGAGAGGGGCCAAGTCAAAGTGTTTGAAATCTAGAAAGCAGAGTATTGTGAACTGTATCAAATTTTATTTAAAAACAAACAAAAAACAGACTGGGAATGCTTACAAGGTGGAAAGACAATGTGTATTAATATGAGGGAATAAGTAAGTTATGAGAAAGTTAGAGCATGTTTTGAGTGTGCTGTGAAGGGGCAAGTGTTTTGGCTTAAGAGGGCTGAGGAAAGGTGTTATGGTTGGGAGAGACTTTGAGAGGGAAGCAGAAGGGTTTATAAAGAGAGAGGATAGTTATGGTTATTCAATGAGATGGATATTGGTGATGCTGGGTGCCTGTTTTCTCCAGGGACGGAGAAATCATGTTAATATATTAAGTGTTTTAAAACACAGTCAAATTAAAGCCAGGGTATTGTTGAAGGCTTTCACGGTCAGAGTTCATTGGTTCTCGTAGGTTATCCGGGCTGTGTAACCGTGGTCTTGGAATTTTCTTTCCTGACGTTTCGCCAGCAGCTATGGCAGGCATCTTCAAAGGAGTAACACTGAAGGACAGTGTCTTTTTATTTTATGTTTTTGTGTTTTTATGTTGTTATAACATAAAAGTGGCATCATTAATGAAAAAGGTTTAAGGTATTCAAATCAGGGTGAAAAGGAAGGCTTTTTCAGCCTTAATAGCTTTAGGTATTATTTATTCTGCACTGATAAAGAAACCAAAAAAAATATGCATATATTATTATTTGTAAACAAATGCATGTAAGTGCAAGATGGCAATGCAGGCCAGTTAAAATTACCAGTGGTACAGCAGTTGCTGACAAATGGGAGACAACATCCCTATTCTGGCATTGCCAAAGCCAGGTAAAAAAAAAAAAAAAAGGAGGATGGAGATTAGTTGAGGATTTAAAGGGAATTAATGAGATTGTTCAACATGGGTATCTAGTAGTGTCAGATCCTCACACTTTCCTGTACACCCCATCAAAACACCATGTATGGTTTAGTGTGACAGATTTGAAAAATGCTTTTTTAGCATTCCACTAGATGCCAACTCTAAGGACCTGTTTCTCCTGGGGTGAAAGGATCCAGATAATCTCTGCAAAAACAGAGAAGCTGGTGTTAGAGGGAACAATCTCATTGTTGAATTTCTTAGGACAGGAAGGATATAGGGTCTCAAAAAAAAAACTCCAAGTAGCCCAAAGGGAAGTAATTTATTTGGGACACAAAGTAACACAGGGAACACGAGATCTTTTACCTTCTCGCAAAGAGACTATCTGTCGCATGCCACTCCCTCAAACTAAGAAACAGCTGAGGTCCTTCTTGGGAATATTGGGATTTTGTCGTGAGTGGATAAAAGAGTACAGTGAACTAACCAGAGACTTGATGAAAATGTGTCATGATGATGAACCAGAAGTATTGTAGTGGGAACCTGAAAATGCACATAAATGGAAAGAGCTGAAGCAAGCTTTGATGACAGCACCAGCTCTGGGTATCCCTGACCTGCAAAAGCCTTTTAAACGTTTTGTCCATGAGAAGGGAGGTTGCATGGCGGGGGTCCTTACACAAACTTGTGGGCTAACTGAAAGACCTGTAGCTTATTTATCAAAACAGCTGGATCCAGTGGCACAAGGGTGGCCTCCATGCTTGAGGGCAGTAGCTGCAACCGCCCTGGCTGTGGAGGAAGCAAGGAAACTGACTATTGAACATCCAATCAGAGTGTTTTGCCCTCATGCAGTGACTACTTTGTTACAACAGAGAGGAGCCAAGTGGCTTACAAATGCACGGCTGTCCCGATATGAAGCCTCACTGATTGGTAGAGATGATATCACATATGAACCTTGTAACCGTTTAAATCCTGCTAGTCTGCTACCTGTAACAACTGACCTGGAGGAACATCATGACTGTCTACAGACTGTAGATATGTGCACCATGGCACGGGTAGACCTCAAGGATGAGCCTATCCACAACGCAGATCTCGAGATTTGGATTGATGGATCTTCTCGAGTGGTGAGTGGAAAAAGGCAGAGTGGATACAGCCTGGTGAATGAGTGCAAAGTGCTTGAAGCAGATGCTTTTGGAGTTGTACAAGCATATAAACACATCTGGAAAGAACGAGAAGTCCTGACAGCTAGTGGGGAGCTGTAGGGCATGGAGATTTGATTTTATAGGTTTTGGACAATATTTAGTTACAGGTGACAATAACATCAAACTGGACATACCAAAGAGACCAAAGGAAATTGCAGAGCTGATGAAATGGCAAAAGTAACTACAGCAAAATCAACATCCTGTGATATGGTAATGACTTTAACCCCAGTTTTTACACTGCCCCCTACAGGGCCCTGCACTGAAGAAGAAAAGAAACTGGATGGCAAAAGTAAGGACTACAGAAACAAGAGGGGGGTGGTTGAAGGGGCCTGAAGGTATGCATCACACACATCCTCACACAATTACACTAAAATAGTCATCTGGGGAACAGGGTTAACAGAAATACTCTTGCAATCATACAATGGGAAGGGCATCTATCAGGAAGCAAAACAAATAGCAAAAGCATGTAACATATCAAAGGGTACATGTAGAAAATCAAAGACAGAGGGGGTTGTTTGTTGGGGAAGTTATAAAACAGTTCTTAAAAAAAATGGGAATAAAGTGTAGTTTTTTACACGGCTTGGCAACCCCAGTTATCAGGAAAAATAAAAAGAATAAATCAGACCCTAAAAAGAGATGCTAATTAAAATTTGTGTAAAAATTAATTTAAAATGGTCAAATGTATTGCCTATCCCACTGACACGCATCCGTACATTAGCCCGGGGGGCCACACAAGTTGTTGCCCTTTGAGGCGCTGTATAAATGTCTCAGCACTTTCAGAATCAGGGAACACCAAATAAAAAGGTTGGAAACAGATATATAGAAACCCAAAAACTGGCTTGTGTTGTATAACCTCTCCCCCTAGACTCTGTTATCCATTCTTGTTTTATAAAAAATTGGGTGTTTGTAAAATCTTAAAAGCATATTATTCTCCAGCTTAGGTAAAAGGGACCGTACTAAGTTCTTTTCACTGCAAATGTTGCAGTAAAGGTAGATGGAAAGGGAGGCTGGGTCCATTATTCCAGATGCAAGAAAGCGCTACCACCGTGTGAAGCCGAGACCAGAAGGGCAGTAGATGACGTCGTGGCAGCCAAAGCCATAGCAGCTGGTGAAAGCCCATGTGCAAGAGAAGTGGTCAGTAAAACCTGCAGGAGACCTCCTTTTATTCAGGAGCCAACAAGACTTATGATTAAAGACGTGAAAACCAGAGCACAATCGTTAGCTAAAGAACAAGAGTAAATTTTTGAGACTCTTTTAGAGAGCCATTTTAATGTAATACTTGGTTTTTTGGTTTAGAAGAAGTGACTAGGGAAACACTGTGTCTACATTGTTTTAAAATTGTAAGTTAATATAATAGAGTGATCAAGATTCAAAATAATTTTGATTTTGATCATGAGGGGGGACTGTGGGATGTGTAAGATTTTAATTAATTTAATTCTAGCATATTAGAAAAATGTTATTCTTCTATTATATTTGTAAGCTGTGGTTATTTATATAAGTCAGTAGAAAATAGTCCTGTCTAACTTAAACTGAACAAAGCAGGTGATTTTTCGTATCTGGAACAAGGTGGTATAAAAAAACAACAACATGTGACCACGAAGATGAGATCATAACTGTGATGGACTTAGAAGGAGGAGATATTATAATGGCTCTTGAAATTTGAGGAGACAAAGGGATTCTAAAACGTATAAATATGAGAAACAGGCGAAGCTTGTTAGAGGAAAAGTTTCATTTTGTGGCCTTTGGCTAACATCTTTCCTCTCATTATTTTTTGCTGCAGAAAATAATTAAAAATCTCTTGCTTTCAATCCTGAGGTTGGGTTTCTTTTTATTCAGAATTTAAATCTGTTTAAAGAAAAAAAATCTTTTTATTTCCAACAGTTATGTCCTGCTTAAAGACATACCGTACTTCCTTTGTTTGCTGTCCATTAAGTTCATTGCGATCCCCCAAATTCTGTTTTTCTACTTTCTCTCCACCAAGAATCTTCTATAAAATTACTTTCTGCTTCTGTTTCCATTAAATATGGCTGCACATATCCTGGAATTACAACTGATCTCCAGGCGATGAAGTTCAGTTCACCTGGAGAAAATGGCTGCTTTGGAGGATGGACTCTATGGCATTATATCTTGTTGAGGTCCCTCCCCTTTTCTGCCCAAACCCCACCCTCCTCAGGCTCCACCCACAAAATCTCCAGGTATTTCCCATCCTGGAGCTGGCAACCCACGCACATATCGATGGTATTATTATTCTAAAGAATTGTTTTTACTTCCTAAATCGGTTGTATTTATCATTTTATATGCATTTAATTTGGGGGCCATCCCAGAAGCATTTGGCTCAAAGATGGCCCAGAAATTTGTTAGTTGAATAAACAGCATCTTAAATATCTAGGATCAAAATTTGATATCATTCCCTAAATGTGGTGTTTGAAATCCAGGCCTCAAATATTACTTTACCATTTAATCTATACTGTTGTAGAATCAAGGGATATTCTTTGGTAGGGTTGCCAGGTCCCTCTTCACCACCGGTGGGAGGTTTTTGGGGCGGAGCCTGAGGAGGGCGGGGTTTGGAGAGGGGAGGGACTTCAATGCCATAGAGTCCAATTGCCAAAGCAGCCATTTTCTCCAGGTGAAGTGATCTCTATCAGCTGGAGATTAGTTGTAATAGCAGGAGATCTCCAGCTAGTACCTGGAGGTTGGCAACCCCATTCTTTGGTCCAGAAGCCAGTAACGTTTAGCACTACAATCTCTTTTAAAATTCAAAATCCATTTTCACCTTTCAAAATTCAGATTTGTTTAAATGTTCGTAAGTTTGAATTTCTGTTTCATTTTATACTTTCAAAATTATTTTAAGTGACTTGGCTAACATATTCTTTCTCTTTGTCAATATAGATTTATATTTTGGATATCTGCTATGCAAATTACTGTAAAGCATACAAAGTGATCACCTACCATTCATGATTCTGGCTTTTGTGATTTATGAATAATGATTCTACTGGATGATAATAATAATAAAACTTCGGTCTGAACAATAACACTATTGCTGCTATGTATGGAAATTACAAATGGTAAATTTCCCCCTAAAGTATGTATTATGTATTCCTTTAAAAAAAAAAAAAAAACGGTCAAGAACCTGAAACCTGACTTGGGAGTAGGGTTGCCAACCTCCAGGTGGTTAAGCAACAAATACAATAACCTGTGCCAAATATAGGAAATTCTAAGGAAATGGGCAGCACGTAGGCTCACAATATATATCGCAAAATTAGTAGAACAAAAATGTTTTTAATAGAAAGACATTAACCCCATGTCTGCATATTAAATAACTAACAAAGTAAACTTACGGACACCAAATAAGTCACGACACGTGAATGAATATCAATACAGATACCAAAGTGTAAAGAACTGCAATTCTGTAACGACGCAGCTACAGCCCATGGGCATAAGCCTCATTAAGAGTTGCGTTATACACCCAACAAGGCAATTAAAGGTCCATGAAAAGGACTCAAATCTGCCATTCTGCAGCGGGGGTGAGAATCCAGGAGAGAACCCGAAGAGTATGTGAAACTAGTCACATCACGTTTAGACTAGCTTCATCAGCTCATTACGTGGTAATTTTCTCCTGAGGCATGTCAAGACAAATTGTCAAGAGTCCAGCCAGTTCACCATGAGGCTCCCAGGTATAGCTTCTTTATCCCATTTTTATCTCATCTTTCATCCCCAAACCTCCAGGTGGTGGTTGGCGATCTCCCACTATTACAATTGATCTCCAGGTGACACTGTCGTTCTCCTGGAGAAAATGGCTGCTGCAGCAATTGAACTTTATGGCGTTGAAGTCCCTCCCCTGTCCAAACCCTGACCTCCTCAGGCTCCACCCCAAAAATCTCCAGGTATTTCCCAACCTGGAGCTGGCAACCCTACTTGGTAGCCAAATAAATGATTTGTCAAGCAGAATCTCAGGAAAGCCATAACTATAGTCAGAATGGTCTGGGACGTTTTGAAGTACTTTAAAAGCACAGGAAAGTACTGAAGCCAACAGATTAGGTAATACTGAGGGTCAGCTTTGCAAAGGTCAGAGTATAGCCAGTGGGCAAAGAATAGGCAAGCTAGCAGGGGGTGTCCAGAAAAAACAAGTCAAGGGAATATATGTAGACACGGAGTCACCACCTGCAATGGTAGAAGAAATGTCATGGAAATTTGTGTGTCAAATAACTTCTCACAAAGGTGGCCCAATATTAGACTGAGAGCAAAGAGCCAATATGGTGTAGTGGTTAAGAGAGGTGGACTTTAATCTGGAGAACAGGGTTTGATTCCACGCTCGTCTGCATGCAGCCAGCTGGATGACCTTGGGCTAGTCACAGCTCTCTCATAATTCTCTCATTCCCACCTACATCACAAGGTGTCTGTTGTGGGGAGAGGAAGGGAAGGAGACTATAAGCTGATTTGATTCTCCTTTTAAAAGGTAGGGAAAACTGGCATCTAAAAACCCTCCTCCTCCTTCTTCTAATATTAGAGATAATTAGAGCTGGGTGCAGTCAAAAGTTGAAATCATATTTCATGAAAGTATTGGTAGCATTGCAACTGGCAGGAGTTGGTGGCAGGGACATGGGGTGGGGGTATCGGCAATGACATGGCATCACTTTTGGGGGGAAACCCAGAAGTGATGTCACACCTAGAATAATAGAATCAGAGTTGTTAGGGACCACCAGGGTCATCTAGTCCAACCCCCTGCACAATGCAGGAATTTTACAACTACCTCCCCCACACACATACCCAGTGACCCCTACTCCATGCCCAGAAGATGGCCAAGGTGCCCTCCCTCTCATGAACTGCCTAAGCTCATAGAATCAGCATTGCTGACAGATGGCCATCTAGCCTCTGCTTAAAACCTCCAGGGAAGGAGAGCTTACCACCTCCCGAGGAAGCCTGCTCCACTGAGGAACCGCCTTAACTGTTAGAAAATTCTTCCTAATGTCTAGACAGAAACTCTTCTGAAACTCTCTAGAAATGGCCAGAAATTCTATGATAAAGCCATAGAGTTTCCATCAGTTCCTAGAGAGCTTTTTTCATTATTTATCTTCCACCAGCCGCAGGAGCAGCAGCAGGAAACAAGAGCCAGAGCAGGGGATCTCCCGCCCATGGTGAGAAGCTGGCAGCCCTGACTCGTGGCTGTGGTCTTTCATGAGTATTTCTTGCAATGTTACACAGCTAAAACACATAAATCACTCTCAAGAGCAGTAATCAGATTAAGTTACATATACGTTATTTCAGAACCTCTTGCTGAGATATTGGAAGGAAATCTTTTTGTACACTTTTATAAGGAAAATTACAGAAGGAACATAAGAAAGGCCATGCTGGATCAGCCCAAGGCCCATCGAGTCCAGCAGCCTGTTCATGCAGCAGCCAACCAGCTGCCTCTAGGAAGCCCACAAACAAGACCACTGCAGCAGCATTATCCCGCTTGTGTTTCACAGCACCTAACAGAACAGGCATGCTCATCTGATCCTGGAGATAATAGGTGAGCATCATGACTAGTATCCTTTTTTCTAATACCCATGAATACCCCTCTCCTCCATGAACATGTCCACTCCCCTCTTAAAGTTTTCCAAGTTGGCAGCCATCACCAAATCCTGGGGCAGGGAGTTCCACAATTTAACTATGCATTGTGTGAAGAAGTACTTCCTTTTTATCCGTTTTGAATCTCACCCTCCAGCATCAGCAGATGACCCCGCATTCTAGTATTATGAGAGGGAGAAAAGCTTCTCCCTGTCCGCAATCTCCATACCATGCATAATTTTATAGACCTCTATCATGTCTCCCCTTAACCACCTTCTTTCCAAGATAAACAGCCCTAAGCGTTTTAACAGCTTCTCATAAGGTTGTTGCTCTAGTCCCTTGATTATTTTGGTTGCGGAGGGGGAAGCGGGGGAGGAATGTGCATCTGAAGCTCTGATTCTTAAAACCTTATGCTGGAAAAAATGCTGGTAGTCTTTAAGTCTTCTGTTTTATTTTGCCGCAATAGACTAACATGGCTAGCTCACTAGAATTTATTTAGATAAACATAAAAGGTAAAGGTAAAGGTCCCATGTGCAAGCACCAGGTCATTCTTGAGCCATGGGGTGATGTCACATCCCGACATTTTCTAGGCAGACTTTGTTTATGGGGTGGTTTGCCAGTGCCTTCCCCAGTCATCTTCCCTTTACCCCCAGCAAGCGGGGTACTCATTTGACCGACATCAGAAGGATGGGAGACTGAGTCTACCTTGAGCCGGCTACCTGAAACCAACTTCCGTCGGGATCAAACTCAGTCGTGAGCAGAGCTTTGGACTGCAATACTGCAGCTTATCACTCTGCGCCATGGGGCTCCTTTAGATAAACATACCACTATCCATATTCTATCAACAGAAAGCAAGAACTAAAATGGCATATAACTTAAGCAAGTGAGCGCACCATACTTTTACATATTTATGGAACAATCCTAAATAGGTCTATTTAGAATTGAGTGCCATGTTAACCAATGTGACTTACTCCCAGGAAAGTGTCCTTAGGGTTTCAGCCATAGTCCCATACACGCCTCACACATTTATAGTGCAGTCACACACATACACACAGCACATTTCTATGAAATTAAGCATTGTGCATTAAGCATTTCATAAACAATCTGGAAAACAATGGCTCCATTTACAGATGGGAAACAATGAAGCTAGTTCAACACTGACTGTCTACTTCAAATGATAATCCACTCAAGACTCATTCAGAGCATGAAAGTGAATCGTGCTGCAGAAAATCATGGAATTCATGACAACATATTCAAGTAAATCGGTCAAACCAGACAGCGAGTGAATTAACAGTACAGAGAACCCCAAGGCCATTTATGCAGGGTCGATTTTTGATGCTCACTCAAAGTTCCTTTTTTTTTAATTCGACCTTTAAAATTACTATTCACAGTCCCGATGCAAGAGGAGAAAGTCAAACAAATTCCACCCCCCACTCGCCTGCTCCTTCGTTTGCATAGCCATTAGCAATAGTCGTTTGCATAGCTAAGCCATGTGATTCTGCATGCTTCCTTCAATGAATGCTTCAATGCGGGGGTGGAGCAAATACCAAAGGTCGCGTTAAAGGGGCTCTTAAGAAACGCGAAGCAGGTATGCGCCGGCTTTGCAGTGACGTCTGCAATGAGGGTTCAGCGTGAAGAAATAAAAAAAATATGTGGGTCACGTCAGCCTGGAAAGCGCTGCTTATTTCGGAGCATAAACGGCCTAAGCCTATGCAAGCATTCACAGACACACATAGCACAATCCTGGGTGTGTGTGTGTGAAAGCACACAGGGAGCCAATGAGGCAATATGTGGCATATCTCTAAGATGCCGGGTGTGTGTTCCAGCAGCACCATGCCCAAGCTAGGTACCAGCATGGTACTCCCCCCACCCAAAAAGCATTACTCACATCTAACACCAACTTACTGGTTGTCCCCGTCCCACGAAATGTCCGGCTGTCCTCAACAGTAAGAGTTGTTTGACAGTGGAAACAGCTAGCTAGGGAGGTGGTGAGCTCCCCCCTCACCGGCAGTCTTTAAGCAGAGGCTGGACAATCTTACTATAAAAAAAAAACTCATCAGAAAATAAAGCTGGGCATTTGAGAATTGGCCACCAACTTAAGGACGGTCATGGGAGTTGCAGTGCCGAAATGAAAGCAATCGGACCATCCCGGCCCAGATTATCTCTTGTTGGGTGACCTTGGGCCGGTCACACACTAACAGCCCAAAGTACCTCAGAGGGCTGCTGTTATCAGGACAAAATGGAGGAGAGGAGGATGGAGTGGGTCTCTTTGGGTCCACATTTGAGAGGAAGGCAGCAGAGTCAGGAGGGTGGGAAATCACTTGCCAGGGATGCTCTAGTCTGATCCTGCATTGAGCAGGGGGTAGGACTAGATGGCCTGTATGGCCCTTTCCAACGCTATGATTCTATGCCTGGCCCAGAACAGACAGACACACCGAGTCCGCCCATTCATTATTATAGAAGATTTACTTCATTTATATCCCAATTCCCCTCCACCGCCACAATGCTGGACACAAAGCAGCTTACAACAGGGCCTGACAAATCTCAGCAGCCGGGTCACCACAGTGCCTAGAATTTTCACTATGGCATCTAGTGTTTTTAGCCACTATTTTATTGTAGTGATAGCTCAGGGACGTTCTTAAATCCCCTTAGTTTTGTAACAGATGGTATTTTCTACCTTTTCTAACTGGGCTGCCCGCACCTTTCAGGCTTCTCAACAGTACAGTTTATTGGAACAGTCCATGGCCAGTAAACAGGCTTCTCAACAGTCAACCTTTGCTTCCATTACAAATAGCAGAAGGATTCTTGGAGCTAATCTGTGCCCGCAGGTTCCAAATCCCTTCACTTTTAGCACTGCAATTCCCATTTGAGACTCCTAACTTTGCCTTCTGATGAGTTATGCCTGCCGCAAATGGATGGGCAGATGGATCCTTTTATTATTATGGACCTGTTTTCATAATTTTAACTACCAGTGTGGTGTAGAGGTTAAGAGCGGTGGTTTGGAGCCAGCGGACTCTAATCTGGAGAGCTGGGTTTGATTCCCCACTCCTCCACATGAGTGGCAGACACTAATCTGGTGAACTGGTTTCCCCACTCCTATACATGAAGCCAGCTGGGTGACCTTGGGCTAGTCACAGTTCTATTAAGAGCTCTCTCAGCCCCACCTATCTCACAGGATGTCTGTTGTGGGGAGGGGAAGGGAAGACGATTGTAAACCGGTTTGATTCTTCCTTAAGTGGTGGAGAAAGTCGGCATATAAAAACCAACTCTTCTTCTTCTTTCAAAAACATTTTTTCTACAGTAATTTACAATAAATAGAATACAAAACATCACAACAATAGATATCAGCAAGCTAAAGCAACAAACGCAACAGAACAGCAAAAAGCAAATAGCAGCAAAAGCAGCAGCAACTCAAAAACTCAAGTAAGTGACAAGTGGACCTCTCCGGTGAGGGTATTCCGCAGCTGGGGCACCACCACCAAAAAGGCCATCCCCGCTAAGTTGTCTTGATGCAGGTTAAAAAAAAATGATTCCCTCATCTATACTCTAAAGTGGTTCAGCCCTGGAAGGCTTCCTCCACATGATACTGCTAACATGTCATTCATTTTTTAACTTCCAATCCTGGAATTGGGGAGGGGCCGTGGCTCAGTGGTAGAGCATCTGCTTGGCATCCAGCAGGTCCTAGGTTCAATCCCCGGCATCTCCAGTTAAAGGGACTAGGCAAGTAGGTGATGTGAAAGACCTCTGCCTGAGACCCTGGAGAGCTGCTGCCGGTCTGAGTAGACAATACTGACTTTGATGGACCAAGGGTCTGATTCAGAATAAGGCAGCTTCATGTGTTCATGTGAAACCAAACACATTGTACCACTTATGTCATAATACATTTGACATCTTCTAACTCCAGTTTCGTGATACTTGCTTCGGTATTTTCCGTATGTTTGTGTGGGTATTCTGTATATGTTGTCGATAATCAAAAATTCACTGTCACGTGAAAGTTCTTTAATTTTAAAGGTATGTTCCCATTATAAGCACTAGCAACCTAAGATACACTCTCAAATCTCTCTGCATCAAAACATTATGTTAGTAAAAATTTAATCTTACTTAGTATGAAAAAAAATCTCTGCTTTAAGGATTTGGATTAAGTAATAAATATGCTCTTGGAAGCTCACTAATGTAAATTCAGCAAGAAATAAGATGATCATTTCAAAACCATTTTTGGAAACTTACGGTCAATGGTCAGCACGTTCAAGTGAGTTGCCCTGTGAGTTTTTGCCTTCAGATTCAAGAAAACAGAATACACTTCTGGAAAAATAACCCAAACTGAAATCAGCATGAGCTAGCAGAACCAAAAAATCCATGTGAGATTGGTAACCTGAGATGTGAACCAGATTTGCTGAATGTGAGATATGAAGAAGTACATTTGGGCACAAGCAGGAAAATGAAGGGCAACCCAACATGAAACAAGTAACCAAACATGAGAAGAATTGTTTTATATATGCCGACTTTCTCTACCACTTAACGAAGAATCAAACCGGCTTACAATCACCTTCCCTTCCTCTCCCCACAACAGACACCGTGAGGTAGGTGGGGCTGAGAGAGTGTGACTAGCCCAAGGTCACCCAGCTGGCTTCATGGGTAGTGTAATGTTCTACTGCCTTATTGAATTAATATTCAATCACAATAAAACAGTTGGAAGCTGAAGAATCAAAGCAGGTTATTTTATTGGCCAATATAACAAAATGCTGGTGAAAATTGCCTAAAGCGCAGAGCAATTTCCACACACATCAAAGGATTGCAAGCATGGATATAGACTTTGATAATGGGTGGTTACAGAAACGTAATACACACGTAACACTGAACTGTTCAATAAACCTCTTGGACGTATAAGCAATTATTTGCATATCCAATAGAAAATGCTCTTCAAGGCGTTGCCTAATGGTTAATGAGGAGGCACAGCTTCACATTCCAAGATGACATGTCTTGTCTTAAATCAAAGCTCCAGGCTTAATTAAGCAACCTGCCTGTACCAAGAGGGAATGACCTCACCTAGTCAGCTGCCTGCAAACTGCTTGCTGGGTCACTCTGACCCAGGCTCCTCAGCAATGAATGTAGCTTGACCAAAGTACATGTTACCCATAATGCAAAGTGATTCTAGACTTGTACATAAGAATCTATATATGTGTGTGTGTGTTATGCTATGTGAATATGCATATATGTGACAGCATATATGTTTTCTCTATAAACTAAGTTAATTAGGGCACTACAGTAGGAGCACGGAAACCAACCCAGATTAGCCTCCGCCGCTCATGTGGAGGAGTGGGGGAATCAAACCTGGTTCTCCAGATCAGACTCCACCGCTCCAAACCACCGCTCTTAACCACTACACCACGCTGGCTCTCTGACGGTGATGCTGAGTCAGAGCAGTCACTGCCTCCCCTTCACATGCATGTGTGTGTACTTATTTTTTTAACCTGACTAGTTTTTGTCCCCTGTTCCTATGACTGCCCTGTCTTGTTCTTCCCACTGTCTATTGCATGGCTCAATTCACAAGCACCTTCAACGGTGTCAGCACTGCTTTCCCATATTGTGACCCCATCCATCAGGGTAAGCATGTATAGATGATACAGTCATCCAAACAGTAGTAATAACTTATTGGAACAGTTTTACTTCATTCACACATGGTTTCCAGGTAACATGGAAGTGCCCTTTGTGAAAGAAGGTCCTAGAACAGGGCTGTCAAACAGAAGGCCCAGGGGCCGGATCCGGCCCCTTGAGAGCTCTTATCCAGCCCGCGAGCCAGCCAAGGCAGCCACCCCCCGCTCTCGATCTGGGCTGGCAAGGCATGGCCCGGCCTGACCAAGTGACATTTATGTCATGTCCATCCCTCGTAATTGAGTTCGACACCCCTGCTGTAGAGAATAAGTAGGCATCATTACTAGTATTCATATTGACTAGTAGCCATAGATAGCCATCTCCTCCATGAACATGTCCACTCCCCTCTTAAAGCCTTCCAAGCTGGCAGCCATCACCACATCCTGGGGCAGGGAGTTCCACAATTTAACTATGCGTCGTGTGAAGAAATACTTCTTTTTATCTGTTTTGAATCTCTTACCCTCCAGCTTCAGCAGATGACCCCGCGTTCTGGTATTATGAGAGAGGGAGAAAAGCTTTTTCCTGTCCCCTCTCTCCATACCATGCATAATTTGATAGACCTTTATCATGTCTCCCCTCAGCCGCCTTCTTTCCAAGCTAAACAGCCCTAAGCGTTTTAACTGCGCTTCACAGGGCAGTTGCTCTAGCCCCCTGATCATTTTGGTTGCTCTTTTCTGCACCTTCTCAAGCTCTGCAATATCCTTTTTTAGGTGCGGTGACCAGAACTGTACACAGTATTCCAAGTGTGGTCTCACCATAGATTTGTACAAGGGCAGTATGACAGCAGCAGTTTTATTCTCTATTCCTTGCCAAATTATGGCCAGCATGGAATTGCAATCTCTCTTTCACACATAAAAAATCATCAGGTGATACTGCCAAGATATTGCTCAGTAGGTGGTGAGAAAGTATCAGTATAATGGAACATATTCTATAGCACATGTGCTAGCTTATCTCAGGGTGCAGTGGTGTACAAAGTGATGGAAAATCTGGAACCTTATGGACTCAACTATGACACTCAGCAGATACTGAGTTGCTTATGGGTGTTCTTTCTGCTAAGTTCACTGCACACAGTGTTTGCAAGGATGAACAAAAATAAGAACTGCAAAACAAGATAAGCAACGCTAAAATTCTGCCAACTGCCAGGAAGATAAATGCTGCAATCCTGAGGGTGCTTTCCTGGGAGTAAGCCTCATTGAATAACTTCTGAGTAGAACTCCTTAGGATTGCTCCCAAAGACATTTTCCTAAATGTCAAGTCTCAGGGTTAGAAATGGATAATAGCATGCACCGGCTGGATCAGCCAATTTCAGCTCAGATTTTTTGGGGAGTTGAAGCTTATACAAGAAGTACTCTCAAGCAAATTAAAAAAAATCTCTAAATATATACTGAGTTTATAGGAAATTACTGACATCCTATATGCATCAAACAGGTTATTTATATGTTTTGCTGTATTTAATAATTAATGTGTTCCCGTTAAAAAAAATTCCAGTTAAAAAAAAAAATCTAACTTTACTTCATAACAGCATGATGTCTTGCCAGAACAACATCTGTAAGGTTTTCAGGACTTTGGGAACTATAGCTTCTGGTCAAATAATTAAGGCATTTGCAGCAATAAGAAATAGGCTATGAAATAAGGACTAACTAGTCCACTGGGATCTCCTCCTATGAAAGTCCCACTAAAAACAATCTACAGTGTATCAATGAAGACATTCTGTTACATTTAAATGAGATTCAAAGAAAGGAAGGCACTGATGGATTGAGTCCAGAATAAACAGTTAATTATGGATGCCGCAAGTAGATTTTTATGTGCATAATTTCCTTCACTCAAAATTGTTCACGTGTTTTGCAAAGCATACCTATAAAGGGAATTGCTTTATTTCTGTTCTGCTTGTCCAACCAGTAAGCATAACTGGGTTCAAAATACAAACAACAATGGGCACAATCCAACTGAAATTTACATGCACTACAAGTCCCATTGAAGCAGACTGGTAATAAATCATACTGGATTGTGGCCGGTGTGTTTTGAAGTATTAACTGTTATGTTAATCAAATGGGGGGGTGCAAGAAATTAGCAAACCCAAGATGCTCAAAACTCATAGGTAAATGTGTGTTCTTTCACAAGGAATATGTTTACTTTTCTCAAGAGTAATTTGTATTTAATAGAAAAACACTAGTGGAAACTTGACAGAATATTATCTTACTTGATCTTACTGCTTTACTATTATCTATAAGACAACTAATTTAATGCCCTTATTATGCAGTGCCTCAACTTGGTCTCTTAATACAGAAGGCATCTATTCCATTTCCTCTCCAACCTAACCAATGATTGTATGCAACCCTAAAAATACAAAATGTTAAAAACAAGGATATGCAAATTTAATTTAGCAAGGTATTTAAAAAACAGAAATACAAAAATGTCTGATTTGTAAAAAGCTAAATAGCTACAGGTATTTTGGTACCTATAGAAAAGGACCCACCTACTTTGTGAATGTCTGAACAGAAGTGGTAGGGGAAAATTACAATATTATATATTTCCTCAACCTGCAAGTTGAATAACATTAGAAAATATTAAGAAATATGTTTATATAGTTATAGCATATGTGCAGTTTTTCATTGGTAAACTTAATTTGCGCAGTTAACCTACCTGTGGCTGAAAAATCTGAGGGCATTATAAAAATGTAATGCTAGAACACAGACATATATGCTGATGATTCATAGGCAAACTGTATAAGAAGAAGTAGCCTGACCTATTTTATGCATTGAGTCACATTAATATATAGTAAATAAAACCAGTAATAATCTAGTTGATTACATGATGGTATATTCATTTAAAATAAAAAGGAAATAATATATTTTTGCCCAAACATATCAGTGCTTGCCTCAAACACCACTCTGTGCTGTATACTCAATTTCTGTTAAAAAAAAACAGAGACCATCATTAGGATGATCTTTTGTTTTAGCCGCAGAACCAAAAAAGCGTACACAAAAGAGCTACCTGTTTTCTTTTTGCCCGCTTGGTGTTAATATATATCCATCTTTAGATTTCCACAGTTGTATGGCTGATACTTTTTTTAAAAAGATACATGCCAACAACATTTCTAAAAATCTTTTGCATTAAAATTTTCTGTGGGGATCCTAAACGAATGTGAAGATCAAAGAGCTTTTCTACTCTGGAGGAAGCTGGAAAAATATAATCATATGTCAAAGCAGTGTATTTCCAGTCCTTCAGCTGACACTAAAAATACAAGTCTAGGCATTATATAGGTTTGATCGTTGATTCTAAACGCTCTTTGCGAAAGGTAGATTTCTTGAAGATATCGTGTAAAACA